>NW_021635761.1:0-157277 GCF_004799145.2 Neltuma alba
TTTTCCCCCCCGTTTCTTGTCTACATTCTTATGTTGAACGATTTGTTCATGAAACTTTAAGGTGACTTCATTTGGACAGTCTTCTAATGAGTCTTACTGAATTGTCACTACCTAAAATTGGTGACGGTAAGTTTAAGTTTCATGGGACTTGGGTTAAGCAGTGTAATATATGTTTGTATTAGGTTTTGCTGATAGTGTGGTTTATCTCTGATACTTGCTGATGATGGTATTCCTTGGCTGCAGTTAGATAGGATTTTTTTTTTTTTTTAATATGAGAATTTCATATAATCATTACTTCAATTTAGGGACTGGAAAGTTTTTAGAACTTTTCTTCAACTGGCTTAGTGATCGGAATTAGAACCTAGATAAAAAGTGTCTTCGTTTTTCTTGATCATTAAAAATCTTGGTTTCTTGGTATGACATTTTTTTTTTAAATATCATTAATGAAACAAACCAACATGCAAGAACATATTCGTACGTCTATCATGACCTTGTGCATTTGAAATTTTTTGTTATGGTGTGTAGTTATGCTCATCAAGTTGCAGAGTTCTTTGAATTTGTAAAGAAGAAGAAGAAGCCCCATTGGATGAAGCTGGCCAGAGGGGAGAAACACAGCCAGCCACAGATGCTGCAACCCCATAAAGATGGCCTGTGGCTACCAGGCCGAGCACACATTTCCTTCATCGGCCCTGAATCCACTGGACTTCCGGCCTGCAAGCTACGCAGGTCATGTCTAGCTTGTTTGTCGTGAAGCATACAAGTGGGCCATGGAATATTCAGCTTCCTTCAACATATTGGTGATCTTCTAATGTTTCCCTAATTATGCTTGTTTTCTTCAATGTAAAATTTCAGCTTCTGATCCTTCTAATGTTATAGACATTTCAGCTTCTTCTGATGTAATGTAGAGATAGTTGAATGCTTGTTAATACCATGCTAGGATGCTTCTTAGGTGTAGGTTGTATTTCCTTGGTTGGAAAGTTTACTGAGTTTTAGGCAATTATGTAAGTTGATCTTCTTCGTGCTGTCTCTTTAGGGACTCAAGGGAATGCAAGGAATGACTCTGTCTTGTTCCGTTTGTGTTAATATTTTTTAACTGTAGTTTGAGATGACTGATTTACTTTTATTCAAGGTACTAAAATTAGTCAAATGAGTGGTTCAAGGGCCAATGATCCAAGCATAGTTGAATTTGAATTAGCGTCAACCTATTATGATTAAAATACTATAATGTAATTAAATATATAAAAAATATCTATAGACAATCATGAAAAGATAATATTAAAAAAACGTTATCTATAGATAATTGATCATTATGTATAAATTACATATAATTCGTACATAACATTTCAATGGAGTTACTTTTGTAATTAAAGTTTTAAGCAAAGATATATGATTTAAGTTTTGTTTGCTGTTGACCAATAAGAATATGATGGTGGGGATATCTGTATAGTGACAAAATCACATGAAAGAAAAAAAATAATACTCCTCTAATTCTAAATATAAGACTCTATACTAGTGTATATAAAGGTTTTATATTTAGAATCGGAGGAGTAGTATTTACGAGGTTAATATATATACTTCATAGTATAAATAAGCTCGCATCAGAAAAAAAAAAATAAAGGGCTGGCATTTTCACCTCAAAAAGGAGCACAAATTTAAACTGGTTTACCAATAATTTATTTTTTAAAAAAAGAAAAACTTCGTTTATCTTGAATCGAATTAACACAACCAAACCAAAATAATCGATAAGTCAAATCAAATCATTATAGATCAACCTTTTTTCTAAACAAATCAGTTTGGTTCACTTTGCTTTCACTTCAAAACTGAACCTTTGAATACTAACAATCCAACACAGCAAAACTCTGAGCAAACCTCATCTGGCCAGCAGTATTACTGCCTCCGAACCTCTATAAAAATTAGATAATTAATTTGTGTTAAGAAAATTAGTTAAGTTAATATTTGTAATAAATGCATTGTTTTCACTAAAATACTCTTATTAATTACATGTATTAAAAAGAAAACTCTTTAACATGTGTAATCACTATGAGAACTACTATAAATAAATAAATAAATATAAAAAAAAAAAATATATTAGAATTTATTAGAATCAAATTAAATCTTCAGCTAACTCTTATTTTAGGGCTAGAAGTAGTATTAGCTCAATTAATGACAACTAAAACACTTCGTTTGTAAGAAATCCCATAACATTATTTTTTGCCAGGAGCAAGTTGTTGTACAAACTTTTATATACATTTAATTATAACAATGAAGAAATATCTCAAATATGATCCTGCGAGTTCCAACTGCATAATTAAATATTAAAGGATGTAAGTACATTATTTTCTTGCTCCCTTATATGCATGAATAACTATACAGCTATTGATAACTGAAATATTAACCTGTACAAAATCCTGCTGAATTTTCAATTATCTGAAATTGCACCAAGGCAAGTCCACAATGGAAGTGCCAGGGCCAGCAGCAACAATGGTTATTACGTGCATTCCCATGAGTTTTCATATCCCAAGGTCGAATGATGGGTTGGAAAGGTGAGGATTTGCAAGTGAGATTGAGGTATTGTATGCGCACCTTGCTTCTGAGCTGAAAAATCTGAGTTTTGTTTAAGAAGAGAAGCTGCTTGAGCCTCCAACTCATCAAGGTCAATATTATCAAAAATGTGATCATCACAGAGAATATCCTTAGCTGCACAAGCATCCATAGGTTCTTCGTTTGATTGAAGTGCAAATTGCTGCTCAAGATTTGCACTTGGAAATCCAAAACGATGAAATGACAATTTTCTTTTTCGACTTCTCATCTGTGTCGTGTTTTCAGCAGGGAAAACTACTCGAAGGTGTAGCTTCTGAGGTGATTTGGTTGCCTTCAACGGACTGCAAACTCTTGGAAGCTGACTGATTTGTTTGCTCAATTTGACGAGTCTGAATATGTCTTGGTATGCTGCCAGAAGAGTCCCCATTTTCACTAATTATAGTCATAGACGACACGTAGTCAGGACTAAATGTTGCAGAAACGTTGGTCCCTCCTTCAACTGGTATTTGACTGAGCAAAGAACGCCTGCAACATAGTTTCTGTTATGCATCATTTACAACACCGAAAGTTAATCAGGAAATTTTAAAGGGATAAGGGTTCTGATCAAATGCAGAAATAGGAAACCAAAACATAGAATACAAGAAAGCAATCTTTTCTTTCCCTCTCCCGCTAATGGAAAACGTATTTTGTACATGCTTCAATTCTAACTAGGCTACAAAAGCTAATGCAGATGTGTTAGTTTTGAAATCCAATTTTGGAACAATAGCGAAAGAGTTAGGACGGTGAAGAAATCCTTGTTTTAAGGAATTCTTCACCAAGCAACGAAGAGGTTTAAAAGAAACCAACGATAGTTGGTTGGGTGAAAAGAACTTGATTCCTTTAAGTAAGTAAAGGGTTAGAATCCCATGGATGAAAAAAATTCAAAATTAGGAGAACTACCTTCAACTGAGCTTGACAATGCTCAAATCTGACCCAATAATGTAAGATATGAGATGAATGCATGAAAAAACCAATAGATGAATTGCTTTGGAGAACTTATTGGTAATTTCAAATTCTTGCATGCTTTAGGACCCATTCACTCTTCAAGTACAGCACTTCATTTGTCTCGTTTTGTCTTATGGCTTTTGAAGCAAGCCAAAATCCAAGTGAGGACAGCAGGCAAGTGTTCTATAGCCACGGCCAAATGAAGGACTCCATGGAATTCATCAAAGGACATAAATTGAACGACCATAACCAAGCAGTGAAGTCTATAATGACATTTGTTTCAGGATGATTATCTTACTCTTGTCTTAAACCAAGCGCTAATATCATGTAAAATTCAAGAGAACAGAAATATGAAATATGACGAATAGGATTGACTTGCACATAAAATTGTCATTTTGTAATTATAATGAGCTAATGCAACAATATTTTCCAATAAGAAGAAATTAACAGATTATATCTAAAAAGATTGCCCCTATTCATGCATGTCTACCGACAGCTTTTCACCAGGAAGCTGAGAAGATTACAATTTGAAGGGAAATAAAAGGGAAGAATAAGAACCTGTATATTGCCATCATGTCTATTCCGCTAGCTCTGGACTGAGTTGTTGCTGTAGGGTTCATCCTGTCATCTATGAAACTATCCGATGAACTGTCATCCTCACCATCCTCATCATTAGAAACGTCAGCTTCTGAAGAAACCCTAAGGAAATTGAGTAGCTCATGTATTGTTTCCACAAATCATGAAAGATAGGCTGAATACGTTTACCAAAAATAATGAAAGAGGATAACATGAGAATGCAACATTTAATAAGTCTAAGCATGAGCTTACTCAGCCTCGTCGTCAATGAAGACTCTGACATTGTGCATTGATTTCCTTCTACCTAAAATGCAGAGAACAAATAGAAACAGATTAAGTTCACCGCAATACTTCATATATAGTGTTCAATTATAATGTGTTGCCACCAGTAAAGCTTTTTCCATAGATATAAAAGTTAGCTAAAGTCAAATATTTCCTTCAGTTTTGAGGGGTAACGAAACATTGATAAAGATTAAAGTTGGACGCAACAAACATTAGCAAAAGGTACCTTTGCCATGATCTTTTCTGCTTTTCTCTTTCCGATGACGCCTACCATCCTCAGCTTTACGCAACCTTTTAAATCTATGTGCTGGCTTGACACTATCAGCAACATCTCCACCACATAAAGGTGAATCTTCACTAAAGCTCCGGTTTGGTAATGTCCGCTAAAAGATTTTGGCTTCCTCCACCACAGGAGAACTAAAGACATGAACTCTTCTAATTGCACGACTCTTCCGTTCGAATAAAAGAGTTTGAGTTTCATTATTAGAAGGATCAATAGGTACGTTATTTACATCTGCGGCATTATCAATAACGACCTCTTCATTTGTCCCTAAACTTGAGGTAATTTGTTGTTCCGTCTGGTGATGAACAAGTGGTTTACAGTGCCGAATGATAAGCTGGCTTCTTGATAACCCTGCAAATTTTATTTATCTCAGGACAGATTATTCAATGACATAATTAACAGAGATCTTATTTAGCAACATTATTGAAAAAACCATCATGACCTGGAAGAAATCAGTCCTCTCATCAATGGGAGACTCTGGAACAACACCACTTTTAATTAAACTGGTCAAACGGGGACTACACTGGGACTCATTGATGTCGTTATTGAATACGTCGTCTAGCAACAAAGATGTCTTGAACTGAGAATGATCAGGCGTTCCACTATTGCTATGCCCTTCATCTGACATAACTGTGTTAGCAATTGGAGTGTCAGGAACTGTCTCTTCAAACTCACATGTTTTCTCTTTATTTTCATCTAAGTCAAATAAAGTAGATGACGGTAGATCATCCTTCTTTATGCAACTTGTATTAGGCGATCTCTGTTCTCCCACAATATTATCTGGTGCAGTTAGATCAACAAAGTCTTCAGTCTGAATCCCTAAACGAGAGGGATCCAGCTTCAGGCAACTTACAGAGACTGCATTGCTTCCAACGGTATGCCTAGAGTGTGATTTGTTGTCTGAAAAGGACAATAAATAAATAAAGGAAAGGCATCAAACTAGCAGATGTGTTCACAGGTTTTCATATTTTGAGTTTTATATGCATGTATATGAGAAGGTCACCACTTCTCCAAACATCAATCCCCCACCCCCAAAAGAAAATGAAATTGCATTATGTTTGAATCACTTCGTTGCAATACAATATGCTTAATATCTCTTTTCACCCCCCCCAAAATGTTAAGCAACTTGCAAGATTAAAAAGGTCTTTAAGGGGGAAAAAAACTAAAGAGGATAATCGCAATTCTCATTACAAAATATATTTGAAACAATAACTAAGATAATTATTCTTTTTTTTTTGTGTGACTGTTCCTATAATAACATTGTCTCTGGTCTGAAAATAAAACAAGTACGGATGAGCTCCAACCATCTTTACAAATCCATAGTGAAAATTCTTGAGAAACTGAAACTGATATTACCTGATCTAACTTCGCGAATCTTGTTTAGGTCGGATGCATTGCTAGCTTCTATACACGGGCCATCCTGAATAAAATAGAAAAGCAATCATATGATAGCTATATTGAATTCAACAATAAATGACAAGCCTAGACAAGGAGAAAACCTGAGGGATGGAAGTTTTACTGTTTCCTAAGAATGACGTTTGTCCTTGCAGACGTTGCATCAAATCAATGAGCATTATTGCTCTACAGGAATGATTCACTTTATGTGTTCTAGAAGGATATGTCTGGAAGTAAGGAAAGGCAACAAGAGATGGCTTCCACGTATTTTCACCAGTGGTTGGAAATACTTCGCAAGTATATTATTCTCTGCTGCTGTGAGTTTGCCAATAGATGCATGTATCTGAATGGAGTCACCTCTTACTTTCTTCTCACGGGAAACAAATTTCTCAATTGACAGCTCAACAAACTGAACCTCTGGTTTAAAGACGTGGGGAATCTACGCAAATAGTAAGCAGGATTTGAGGTTTATGGGTCAGAAACTGAAATTTCCATCAAGAGAAAACAACAGAACATGTAAGAGTAAGAGCCATAAAAGGGAGTCCCCACCATCCTGGGACTAGGATGAAAAGTGAAGCTATTTATGCCCCCATTCCGCATGTGTTTACTAATAGCCTTGCTCTTGGCTTGTTTCCGCAAGTATCCCTTCAGTTCAGTCCCTTCACAAGCTAAAACTAGTAATGGCCGTGAAGGAATCACTTGAACAAGCATTTAAGAGCACTTTAAAGAATAAATGCTATCAGGATCTTCAAGAAATTATTCAGCAGAGGACATCAGCAGCAACAATTGCCAACAAACATTTTTGGAAACCAAAGGATATCAACTTGTCCATCGTGCTTTCTTCCAGTTCTCCCCATGCGCTGAATCATTCTTAGTGGCGATACATTAGCATCAAAAGCTACAACAAGATCAACTTCCATGATATCAAGACCTTCTTCACCAATTGATGTAGCAACAATGACATTGTAGGCTCCACAACGGAATTTCTGTGGGTAAACGACGTAAGTATATGCAAGGACTGCAAAAATTATACCAAAAGGAATACATACCTGCAGCACTGCCTGTTGAACTTTCTGGGACTGACCTTTCATTGTTTTCCCTGGAATTCATTACATTGAATTTTAATATGTAAGAGGCGGTTTCACTGAAACAATGGGTAAGAAGGACGAAAAGACATCTCCCCAAAAAATAAAGATAAGGAAAAAAATGGAAAGCCGATAATAATTGATTAATTTTATCATGTCAGAGAAAGTTCAAGCATTCTTGACCATTACTATTACCGTATTTTTTAGCAGAGGCCAGAATTCCCTTTTAGATATGCTCTGCAGAATTAGTGTATCGAGCTTTGCTCTTTTCAAAAAGAAATTCATGCCCTTTCATGTACGACAAAATACAATTCAGCCCTCATGTTTTATTCGCCCACTTTTTCTTCTTCATGTCAACTTTTTTATCCCCTCTTTCAGGTTTACCACTATAATAATGTCAACTTTTTAGTCATATTGGGCTCAATAGAAGATATATTGCAAAGTTGCAATAATTGAAGCGGACATTTTATTTCATATCCCAATCAAGTTCTCTACATGGATAAACAGAACTATCATGATAAATACCTGAACTTTGACCAATAAACTGAGTAGCTCTGATTGGTTCCCCAATATTTGCTAGTGCATCCATTATATCCCTGATTATATCATTATACCACCAGTAGCTTTTAAAATTTCAGTAACTAAACAGCTTTCACCAATCATGCAGCATAAGATAATGAAACGAAGTTTATTTTACCTCACACTTTCCCTATAATTCGAGAAAATAATAACCCTAGAGCTCTGAGGATCATTGGCTTCTGCAAACACATCCAATAAGTCATACATTAATAAATATTGTAACTATTAACCAATGGATTAATAATTAATTAACTAATCAGATAATCATTAAATAAATAACGATCTAAACAACAACAACAAATTCTAACAACTAACTTATCCTCAAAGAAAGCTATAGAATCACTTCTCACTGCAACTAAAATTAATTTCCTAAGAGTGCCGGTTCCTTTAACCTTTTTTTCAGGTGGAAAGGTTCCTTTAACATTTTGACCCTGTGAAGATAAACACTTTCTCAATTTATTCTCCTAAAGTTTAAACTTACCATTTTGGTTACAAAGATTAGCAGTGCGCTTGCTAAGAACAAGCCTATTTACTTTCCAACTAGTAATGCAAAACCATTGATTTTTTCCCTCTCAAAACAAATAGCACAGCGGAAATTCGAAAACCATGACAAGTAAACATATTGTATATAGAATTTTGACACTTGAGAACAAAAGCTCTTCATACTGAAATGTTCCCGCAGTATTTCAAGCATTTTGGATAACTTGGGACTTGGTGCTCCATGAGATAAGTTTTGCTGCATTGACATCCTTGCTTTCAAAAGAACTTCGTTTTTACTCACATATTTTGCAAAAAATCTGGAACAAGACATGCACGTTCAGAACCATTGTAGTTGAAGCACATAAAATAACATATAATAAGCAAAAATATGTCTCTTAATTTTTTTCCAGACATCAGTCACAGATAATATAAAGTTGTGGTCATGAAAGTGGTGGAAAGACCTACCCTTGCTTCAATTTTCTTTCAAGCATCTCGTGCGCTGGCCTGATTCCATGACTTGAAAGTAGCTTATGGATGTAGTAAAGACTAATAAGAACTCCAAAATAGCCCTCAACATCTCCATTGTTGACACTGGAAAGATCTTGTGGAGGTGCTTGACGATACTTTTCCCGTATTTCAAGTAATTCACAAGGGCTCAACTGTAAGGCATTTAAAAAGAGAGAGGAAATTTGATGATTCCACCCCATCATCATGCTCTACCAAGATAGGAGATGTCAGCAATAAACTACAAAGTACAAGCTAAATACTATGAGACCTGAATCATGAGAATTTAGTTCATCTTCAGGGGAAAATATCAGATGTCTGAATTTAGAGTAATTATCAATGAACCTATGTATAAAAACCATTTCATCAGTCTCGCATGCCCTCAGGCCTCAGTTATAATTTTGCTTCCTTGAACAGCCTCCCTTACATCAATATTTGCCTCATTTCAATATAAAAGAACTTTTTACGACTTCTCATTAGTCAACATGACATAACTAAACATGTTGAAGATCATGTCTTCGGGGCACCAGTTGGCTTTCTGAAGTCTATAGACTTACTATTTTCGTTTGCTTTTCATTCTTACTGAGTGGTTGGTAGCAATATTTTATTGTTTGCATTCTGCTCTTATGTAGCTGGTTTCAGCGTATTTCATTTTAAATTTATATTCCTACAGGTTCAGTAATGATGAAACAAGATGTAATTTTATATTTTATAAGCTTACTGCTTAGGATCTAAAATTACAGAAAAGATTAAACTTTGAGTTTTACAAGGTATCAGATGCAGAGTGCTTTGCCCTCTAATGATTAATTTCAACACCTTACGAGCCATGAACGTGGAGAGTCATAACCCCATTCTAAAGTAACATATCCCAATCGCAGGACACAAGCTGGATGTGATCCCAAATACAACATTTGGATTATAGGAAAGAGAAATCATGCGTTAGTCTGTTTTCATTTGTCGCAACTAAAGGTAATGATTCCGTTACTAATTGACTTCCCACTGCTCTGTTTGTTCGCTGCTTAAGAAGCTGGATCATGCAAAGTGGTTTCAATTGCACCAATACCGTCCTAGACTTCCATCACGGTTTCATTCACATGTACCAAAGAATTCTGGTTGATAAGCAACGAACAGCCAAGCCAACTCTACAACCACCGTCTACACCAGCAACAACTCTCACAAGCGATCAATGCTTCTGGTTACCTTTGCCATCTTCACAACCTCTCTTCTTTCCATTTCAACTGCTTATTCCCCTTACTAGCCCACCACTATGTCACTCTAAGTACCTCAACATATTACGTCCCCTAGCAGACTCGGTTCTAACTAAACTCGTCACCATTTAATACGTAACATATACAAATCATTATCTTAAAAGTGATCAAAATGACAAGTCAAAACACAGGGGGCACGATAGAGCTAAAATCCAAATAGAACAGTCTCCCCTTGTGCACATGCATGTAGAGAGGGACCCCCAAAAAAAATCAGCACCCGCAACTTTTTCCCCTTCTTGTTCTGAGTAACATTGGAGAGTTTTAACCCAAACATCTGTTCAGTGTTCAGACACTACCTTAACTTGCTTGTTCATTATTTCTTTTCTCTGTGTATCTCCCTTCACATATTCCGGATGCAATTTTTCTTTCCCTTTTTTTTTTTTAACGTAGAGATCCGTAATGCTAATCTTAAGTTTATGGAACTTAAACAAGAGCAAAGCTATCTCAAAACAAGGAAGAATAATTCCCCAAAAAAAAGAAAAACATACGGTGCGGTAATCTCTATTTTTGAGGACTCCAATTGTCGAGAGGCGACCTACAATTGGGCGTATTACTTCCAAAAGCTGCTGGTTTATTTCTACCGCATCTTGACCCATTGCAACCTGGTAACATTTACATTTGCAAGCAGGACATCAAGTAAGCATCAGCTTGTGATTTTAAAATTCAGCTAAACAAAGCATTAGCTACCTGAATCAACTCTATCTTCCTTTTGTGAACATAGGAGATAACATCGGGATCATTTTCATTGCGATATTCAAGATTGGAGATATGCAGATTATCAATGACTTGCTGGACCGTTTGCCGCTTTGCTGAATTTTTAGCATCTAGAATTAGAACATGTATCATAAATGACTAACTAAAAAATACCGTTATTAATCACATGCCTCCCGGTGTTGCAGTTAAAGCCAATATTCGCAGCTGCACTGGCACAGCCATTAACTAACAATGACAAAATCACCATAGCCAGTCAGTCTCTGGTAACGTATAAAAAGGAATGAACATATACTAGTCAAAAAGTTGAGAAGTAATTCACCTCACGAACTACTTCACAATAAGAGTAATTTCCCATTGCTCTGTGGGCTTCATCAATTACCAAACATACCAAGTATTTCACCAAACATTTACCTAAAACGAATCATGTCATGAACAAATTAGAAATGGTATGAAATTTGAAGCATGATACAAATAACACAAAACTCACTAGAAAACTAGACAGTGCTAAACATCAACGGGGTAATCCATCTGATCTTACAACTAGACGGCCCTTATATGAATTCAGCGCCAAATTATAAAAGCCAGAGCCGATAGTCCGTAGGGTCCAGAGTTGACAACAAAATAATGCAGATTGGACAATGACAGAGTTTGTCAGTCAGCATGTGTTTTAGTATCTAACCCCATGACCTAAACAACATGGAAACTCAATAACAAAACAGACAGACAAAACTCCCGTTGTTATTAGTTTATTTTTCTTATGTATAAATCAATATATCTTCATTCCGCTGCGATCTTTTGAAAAGTCGCTTCGCCTTGGTGGCACTATCAAGAATCCATGATATTTATGCATTTTAGTTAAAACGTTGAGCTAATATAAATTGCTGCACATATATTTGGAAATTGTTAGTTTGCGAAGTAAACAGAAATGCCCTGAAGTTTAAGAACAAGATTGCTTTTGCTCCATTAAGAAGTATTAAGGATTTAGGAAAATCTTGCATCCTAAGAAAAGAGTTGCTCTTGATGCACCCAGTGTAAAGGCCAAAGGGCTTACGAATCTTTCTCAAACACCCCCCCTTCCCAAAACCATGGATTCTTTCACTGATATACTGTAGTCTCTTTTCTCCCTATTTCTAAATATTTTGTGACTCCGGTCTGTAGATGAAAAAGCTTTGACAAATATCTTTAAGGGGGAAAATACATTAACCTTCTCGGAGCTACGTAAAGGATAATTGCAAGTTTTGTTCATTAACTTCGAAGTTGTAACGAAGTATTCCACAAGTTAACGGGACTTAATTGCAGTATACAATCTCTCGTAAGCCAACTCAAGGGAACAGGAAAGAAATAATATCAAACAGTCCAATAACCATGCATCTTGCTTTTGCAGGGGAAGTTGACGTTAGTCACATTGCTTATCCGCCACTTTGGTCTTATCTAATAGAGTTGGCTTTTTACAAATCTTGTAGTAGTTCTTGATTAGTTTTCATTATAAAGCACAGGCCAACAGCTGGTCAAGATATACTAAACAATAAAATTATAAAAGTATCCAGAAAAAATAAGGAATTGATTTAAATATTCACCGGAATGAATATCTTTTTCCAACACTTGTGGAGTGACAAAGAAAACTCGTTTGGTTTTCCAAAAGCATGCTCTTTTAGCAGGACTTAGTTGACCCGTCATATCAATTGTCCATTCCTGCAATTATTTTCAACCAGCTACATTTTAATTTTAAATTATATTAAAAACAATTGAAATATAAAATTGCCCAAACAAAGACGGACAATTCAGCAAATTCCAAGGACAACCAGAAACAGTACTTACTTGAGGTATTCCGACAATGTTATGGCATGCTTCTATCTGTTGCATGACAAGTGGCCGAGAAGGAGCAGTAAAGACAATTTTCCCTAATGAGAAAGGACCAGCAGAAAAGGACATAAATGCTCCATAGTATAGCTTCCCGTTCAACTAAAAAACTAAACTGGGTAAATAATTAATACATAAGCGTTCATCTTTCAAAATCTCTGGCCATAGGAGAATTAGCATGCATACAACATTTTGCATATCTAACGCTAAACTTCCTTTTAGCTAGCCTTATCAGGAACTTTGTGACCAACATGAAATGTAACAAATACATGAATAACAGAAAGTGAAATTCAACTTTAACGTTTGTTGTTAGGATCTGAAACTCCGACAAAGCAAAACACTGACACTGACATAGACATTTCCATCTTTAAAAATCATACAACAAGAGTACACAACATATACATATATTCACACTAATGTCCATGAGCGAGCATGCACAAATGTTCATATTCAAATCCCACTTTAGCGCACTCCTTCCTCAGAAAAATAGGATGAGCATTGCCCTACATTCTAAATAACTTGCATTGCCATTTTACAAAAACAAATTTCTGAATAGAAAATTGTTACACTATTATTCATGTCATTAGAAATTTAAATAAAATTAGGAAATAAACTTAACTATCTCATTAAGATTAGGTTTCTACTCTCATTTTTTTCTGTTTTTCCTCCTACATTGGATCAACAGCTTCCTTGGGTGTACAAGCCAAAAAAGTAAACTTTCCAATAATCATGCTATCTCTGTGATACTTTATTTCCTCTTTATGATACTTTATTTCCCTGTTTTCCTCCTTGATTTATGAGATTGGCCGGCTAATTCCTTGAGTCATTTATCATAGTTATCATTTATCAAGAATAACATTATTTTGAGGGCAACTGTTTGCTTGATAAATCATGAGTCCCAGAAATTGGTCTTGCTTCTACGCAGTATAAAATATCAGATTACGAAGCTCTTAGCTGATTTCAATGTGTTCTTAGGTCTGACTCCAAACCTTTCTCCTTTTTGCCTCTCCTATGTTTCAGTGCAGTTTCTAAGTTGAAAATTTAACTTACAGAGCATGTCTTATAACTTATGTTGATTACTAGCTATAATAACACATAATCAGTGAAACTTATCAATATAAAGGATTCCACTTATAAAAAAATAGTTGGGACAAATCAAAATGAAAGGCTCAGCTCCTAAAACTTGGAAGGTCAATAAATGTAAAAAATTTGAGTAACAGACTAAAATATGGGTCCCTATCTCCTGGCAGTCAGATAATGAAGAACCACATCTGAGTTCTTGCTCATTTATTTACAGATGAGAAAGAAAGGTACGTGAAGAGTCAAAAAGCTCTCAAAGGCTAACCACACGATCGAAATATGTAAGGACATCATATGGCCAAAAAAATATGACTAAGCATGAGATACACGTTACCTCTAGGAAACCATCGGAAGTAATTGTACATGACCACTGCTGCAATCAGGGTTTTCCCAAGTCCTGTTGGCAATGCCACCAACGTGTTTGAAAATAAAGCAGACTTTGTTATAGCAAACTGGTAGTCACGAAGAGGAATATTGACTGCAAAAGTTAAAATAAACAGATTAGTTGCGAAAAAATACAGGAAGTTTGAATGCTGCATATATGGATTTCATACATAAGATAACAATAGCATCACTTGCACAATCAAACCTCAAATCAGAACCCAAAGAGAAAAGATCACAAGAAGAGCCAAAGATTTATGCCCGTTTGTTTCATGCTTGAGTAAAAAAACTCTAAAGCAGGCAGATAATTGTATTGGAATATATACCAAAAGTTTAATGGGTATTTGGATTCAGGAAGAGGTGGTAAGAGTCCATTTCAGCCATCCATCTGCAACTCATAAAATCATACCACATTGTCCAAAGAATAAAATGACTTTATACTGTCAATTTCACTTTTTTCAAATAACTTCATATTGTCTTAATTTCCTGATGGATGTGGCTCAATCCTATAGGTTGCGAATGGACAATTGTGATGAACTCTTTCCAATCCAAATCTTTTACAGGAGATGTTGAAAGGACTATTGTCAATGCATTGCCTGATAAATATCAACTATCCATATGTTGGTGCAAACCATGAAACCAACATATTGAGCCATAAACCACATCAAACAAAATAAAATGAAATAAAAACTTCGCCGCTATCGTTCACAATGTTCGTCAGTCATCCTCCAAGTAGAACATAAATCTGAACATTGACAATTGTATTCTAAGAATCCCACAAAATAACTCATTAGAAAGAAAGAAGAAAAGCCCCCCTAGTCACCGACAATGCACACCCACAGTGGCAAGTTGCAGTAAATCTTTCCACAGCACAACCAAAAACTGCGGCGAAAGAAATTACCCGAAACAATATTATCCACTCACATGCAGTCATCACCCAAAAGAAAGAAAAAGGGGGAGCTAAACAAGTTAGACTGGAAGGGAAATGGAAACCAAAGTCATTGTAACCTGGGTATATCCAAGTTTTGACTGCCTCAGCGTCGACCTCAATGCAGCTCGCCCCTTCATCTCCTACGAAGCAATCTTGCTCATTCTTGCCGATCTTGGGATCCCCAAGTTGAGGCCTTGGGGTTTCCTTCTTACCCAAAAACTTGTGTAAAGTCATCTGGCGCGAATTGGAAGTATCACCAACAAGTAAAGTGGTGGGCTTCGTGACTTGGCAAGCGACGTCGATTTTTCGTGCAGCAGCATCCCAATCAAAAGCCTAAAGAACAGAAGGAAACGGCGAGTTGGCGCGACGCAAAGAGAGAAAGAAAAGGTAAGAGTAAAAGATACTTACTTCGCCGTCGTCGCCGTCGTCAATGATTTCATAAGGATTAGCGGAAGACATGGAAGAATAAAAACGATACGCAGAAACAGAAATTGTCAAATTGATGACGATGGAGGCTCTCTTCCTCGATGAAGGCAGATAGAAACTGAGGAGAGAGACGAAATTACATATTGGCGGTAATATTTGAATGTCGATTTAAAAAGCTTCAATACAAAATATTTCGTCTTGTCCAAGATTTCGCCGTCCTTTTTATCTCTTATGTATTTTATAACAGACATTAAATTTAAAAATGCAAATTTTATTTTATAGCGCATGAAATATTAAAATACAATTTTTTAGACAATCTTGTGTGAGATAAAATTGCAACTAATATCATGAAAAACAGATTTATTATATCACTTTTCATTAATACAAAATGATTTATTATTTAACGGATCATCAGAATCAAAACCAAAAGTATTATACTCCTTCGGTACTTAATATAGGATCTAATTTTTGAATTGGTTTTGGTCCTAAATATAAAACTCATTTATCATATTTATCAATTTTTTCTAAATTATCTCTATAGATACTCCCTCAACCATAATTAAGTAGAAGAGGGAGAGGGAGTATGGTGTTTTAGGAAAAAAAGTCACTTTTCTTATAATTAACTAACTTACCTAACTTCCTTAATTTAATCAAATTAGTTAAATGGGTCTTATATTAAGGATCAGAAGAGTATAAAAATATTTTTATACTCATCGGGTTCTTAACATAGAACCTAATTGTTGAGTTGATTTTAGTTCTAAATATAAGATCTATTTATCATATTTATTAATTTTTCCTAAATTATCCATATGGATACTCCCTTAATCATAATCAAGTAGAAGAGGGAGGGAGGGGGGATATTAAGGAAGATGATTATGGTGTTTTAGGAAAAGCATGTCATATTTATTATAATTAACTAATCTACCTAACTTTCTTAATCTGATCAAATTGGTTAAATAAGTATTATATTAAAAACCGAAGTCCAGAGGAGTATTTAATACTTTAAAAAATATTTTAATAATGTATAATAAAAGTATTCATGTATTAACCCATGTCCTTTTTACTTTTTTGATATAAAAATTTTAGGTAAGGGTCAGAGTTGATCCCAGACTGAAAAATGGAATCAATAATGTATACGTCCCTCTAATTTTAATTTTAAAAAAACCTGATCGTTAACAAAAGCAAGTTCTAACAGAGAAAACTAGAAGGATGACGTGGATGTCTTCTTTGTCAAGATCAATGCATTCTACCATTTCTTTCCCAGCAAAGTCGGATGCCACAGCAAAATCAAATATTCCTAGAAAAACTTATCTTATAGGTTTAGGTACAGCAAAATTATAAGAAACAATTAAATAAAGAGATAATTACAATAAGATCCTAAAAAAATTCTAAAATAAATTCTAAAAATTGTCATTTTTTACTTTGAAATTGTTAATAGTTATTACAAACTCTTTAGGTTGTTATTAAGATATTTTAGTAATTACTTTTTTGAGACCTTATTGTAGTTTTTCCTTAAACAAATTTGTCCATCCAAAGGTCACAAAAATAGCTAAACAAGATAACCTACTGTATTTAACTCAGTTCTCAATAACATTCACAACGTAGCAATTAGTTTCGTGGCCCGTATTAAAACCTTTTTAGAAAATCTATAATATAAGAGAATTAGTCACTTGCTATCGGTAGTAAATACCCTAGACTTGACAAAAAAAAAATCATTTTCTTGCAACTCAAGTGTTTAAAAAGATTTCAAATAAATATATATCCTTAAAAATGGACACTTTATTATACTAGCTCATTTATGATTTAATGATTATGTAAATTTGGCACAAAAATTAATTATTAATAATTAAATAAATAGAATATAATTTTAAAAATAAATGAGAGACGTAACAATTGATTGTGTGTGTGTGTGTGTATCCAAATATATCTAAAATAGAATAAAAAAGTATAACTTCTGTCTATCATCTATAATAAACTCAGCAACGAAACTTACTTGTTTCAAAGAAACTCGTGAGTTTAAAAATTAAAACAATAAAAAATTTGGCCAATTAGGCCACCTTGTGAGCCAGCGTGCTCCATGGGCCTAATGACTGAAGTTCAGTTTAAGTTATTTTGCAGACTATTCGGACTGCAAGTTTTCTAAAGCTACCCAACTTTTGTTGGGCCGAACAGGTCTTCATGTCCAGCAACAACTTTGCATGTCATTTTGAAGTAAAACAAAAGAAAAAAAGATATTGCTTTTCATCAAAATAAAAAAGATATTGCATGTGTCAACGAATTTTCATGTTGGTATCCAGATAAAAACCAAATCATGATTTTAAAAATAATTTTACAGTATATAAAAAAAAAGTTTCAATAAAACACAAATTAAAATTTTAAAAAGTGATTTTAAAAGTTTTACCTTAAATAAAAGCATTTTTTAAAAATGCTTATTAGAAAACCAAACAACCCCGAAATAAATATGCAAGAGTTGTATAAAAATATTTTTTAAAAGTACTCTTTGCCCACACCAAACACCCAACAACGAAAGCCTTTTCATTTATCATCTTTACGCTCATCATTAACTTATGTGCTATCAATAATCTAAATTGTAAAATTAAGTAATATCCACTTTTTCTTTGGCTGCCACTCCAAAAATAGTAAAGACAACTCACAACAATCATGAATTACAAATCAACCATAAGATACACTACCAATCGATATTTCATTTCTGATCTACGAAATTACAGGCACACCAAAGCGCTTCCCCTATCATAAGCATCAACACGCCATAATGCACATCATTGTTCAACCCCTACTCGTCTATTGGAAGGGAGAAAAATGCTGTGACTCTTCCCAATACACTAATCCATGGCAAGTTCCATGTACTTGTACAGTACATCCCAGGCACAAATAATATTTTGCACCACAGAAATACACAATAAAACTTAGAAGAGACGAATGGTACAAACATCTAACAGACATGATTGATACACCACTCTCTTTCCAGCAGAATATCGTGTCGTTGAGGTAGGTATATAGATTTGGCATTCCTTTCAATGAGCAGGCTCCATCAGGCAACAACTGGATCATCTTTCTGTCAAAAGATTTACACATGCCCAATTGGTCTAGACAGGGTGAGAGTTTGCGCGCGCGCGCGCATAAGCAGTAAAGAAACTGCTCTTTTCCATGTCCTTGAAAGTGGACACAAATATAATTTGCACATACCTTTTAAAATAGCCCAGCCTGGGGTTGACCTGAATTCATTAAGGACGATCCCTAATGGAGACCATAGCTCGTAGCAGGACCCTAACGGAGACCATAGCTCATAGCAGGAATGATCCGCCCCAAAACTTCGAGGAATTATTGCTGTTGTAGTGGTCCGTAATCTGTCAGTCACGCAAACCTAATGCAATGAAAAGCAAAAACACTCAAAAAAGTATATCAAACATGATTTTCTTACGCCAATGAGGTTGAACATGTTCTATGAAGGTTAAAATAATCTATTTAACTATCAGATAATTGAGAGACCCTAACAATATATTATCCCTAGGCCATGCTTTTATTTATTTATTTTTCTTCGTTGAAAACAGTTTTATTGGAATGAAGAAAACAAAATATATTCTGAAGTTTTTTTTTTTTTGGTGAACATATTCTGTAGCATGTCATCCATATTTCTGACATTCACATATATCTTGCTACAAACCGCCAATTTTACATAATATTTTCAGAAAGAACAAATTTTAAATCAAAGTGACAGCTTAATCACCCAACTAACATAATAAGCCCTCAATTTTTTATAGAAGGGACAAGAAAGGAAACTAGATGCAAACAATACTGTACATACCACCTTTAGATATTTTATGACCCTGAAGAAGATTTCTGAATCCACACTTGCTTCTGCAGAAAAAATCAGCACTTAAGTGACGGTCCATGAAAAGATGTAATAAAAAATAACATTGATAATGGTCACAACAATATTAAGAATAATACTTCATTATTTCACTTTTCATAATATAAGATGTTTTCCAAAAAAAAAAAAAACAATGATGCATTAATGAACCTTACCCTAAAATACCCTTTATAATTTAATTACTGGAGAGAAAGTGTGCGTTAGGGGTTAGTGTCAAATGAGGGGTACTTTTGGATGTTTCTACTCCTTGAAGAAATTAAAAAGATAAGATTCTCAAGTGAATTTAATTGCCCTTTGGTCTTTGCATTTTTTGAAAGAACAACTTATAAAATGTAACGGAGGCAGTAACAACAATAATGATAATTACAACACCACCACCAAAAGTTGTATTTGTATCAGCATACAAAATCATTGTAGCCAAGTCGTAATATTGCCATGAATTGGGGGGGAAAATATTTTAGAATAATGAATCAGTGAACACATCAATTCATAAGATTCAATTTCCATGTAAGTATATCTTTATAATATGCATAAAATACCCACGATAGTAAATTGAATCCAAGAGTTGATTAAATTAAACGTAAATCATAAATAGATTACAAATTGTAAATAATTAATTCTCAAAACAATGTCTCTCTTCATTTATGAGGCATAACAACACTAAACAACAATACAACACAGTCATGCAATTTATTATTCTCATATTCCTGGTCAGAAAAGTTATATGTTCTCTGTATCAAAATAAAGAAAAGTTATATGTTCTATTGGCTTGGATTGAACGATTCATGACCAACTCAGCTATTAATTAATATTGTTGGTTACGTGACTCACCATAAATTGTACAATTCAAATTGTGAAAAGCACCATTCAAAGCTTCTTTCAATTCAACCAATGTTTCTTATCATTGACTTTGTGGTTGATAACAAATTATAAGATTTGAATCTTGAATACTAAGATTCTGATTACTATGTATAGAATACATACCTCATGAGCCCCATGCCCACTTACAACTTTCTTAGAAGGTTTTGCTTCACTTAAGCTGACTGCAGCATCATCCTTCACTGTATGGGCAGCTCCACGACGAACAAAATGTCTTTGAGAACCTGGAGTTTAGTTGAAACATTGAACCAGAAATCAAGGCATGTATATTCTAAGGTATATTGATGAAATCAATCATAAAAAACACCAACCATTCTCAAGAAAGGAACTATTACGACCACCAGCAGAGGCTGAGTATTCCCCCTTTCTGTTTCCAGAAAAGACATCATCTCTCATTTCTCCTGCAGGCACTGGAAAATTACAGGCAGATAATGACATGAAATCTGTCGGCTTTATATTGAAATTTAAGCAAGGAATATGAAAACAAACTTGATTGGCCAAGCAAAATATGTTGTCTTTGCAATGAAAAACAATTTAAAGCCAACTCAATGGGCGTACCTTCAACTGATTCAGGATGTGACAGGGTAGATTGAGACACGGAGGATGTTGAGTGCTCGTTAACAGGGTGAGAAACATCAGATCGACGAAGAGGAGTCCAAACAACACGATCAGGTCTATCCTTGTTTCTAGCACGTCTTTCTGCTTTTTCACCGCTGCCCAAACCATGCAGATCCCTTTTTAAGAACTTCTCATCCAACGGCCTTTTAGAATCCCCCTCAGAATTAACTTGGCCTGCATCATGATTGGAGACTAGACCATTTGTCCCAGACCGTGCACTTATATTCCGAGGTGGCCGCTTACCATTCTCAGAACTCAAGATCTGAACTTTCTGTTGAGCAGAAGTTGCAGACTGGCTTTGACGAGCTTCGTTATTTAGAAGTATGCTCCTAATCAATCTTCCACTAGATTCGCGTCTCTGGTTTTGCTTTGAAGCAGTGGGAACAGCAGGATTTCCAGATTGTACACTTTGCTGTTGTGCCATACTCTCGGCAGCCTAAGAGGGTACCACAAAAATACATAAAATCACAATTTCTCAAAGATGAGAAAATAAACGTAAATTCAACACACAAAATCAAACTTCCATTATTTATCTTAATACAAGAAAATTTTATTAGCAGAAAAATCATATAAAAAGACACTAATTAGAATTGAGGAAAACTCTTCTTAAAAAAAAAAAAAAACCTACATTGAGAATTTCTCGTTCTTTCCCTTTAACCAGCAGGATTTTTTTCTTTCCAGAGCCAGCAGGCAGAGGGATGGCTGAGATAGGTCCTTCAAATCCATGCGCTGCAAATTCATCAAACATGAGATTTTTTTAATGGATAAAAGGAATCTTTACACAAGCACGTGAAGAGGAAGAAGATGAAGAAGAAGAAGGATGGTTTTTACAAAAAGGAAAACATATGAAGTCCTAAATAAGAAAGCAATCAACAAAGAAAAGATGTTCAATCCCATTGCATATTACAAATGGTGAATCCCTTAAGAACATGTAGTGGCTGAATTATCTTATGATAAATAAGTAACTCAATTACCAATGTGCACTGTTTATCTTATTGAGACTAGGTGATATAAAGTGTCCAGGTCCCACCTCATAGATCTTAGGGGAGCAGGGTTTCACATCGCACTTAAGTAACCATCATTTAGCATTGGAGCCTGACGGTTGATGGTTTTGGAGAGAGCTGCTTACGGAGATTTCTCAATGGTGGAGGTTTTTGACATGAGAAGAAGTTCAGGAAGTGTCAAAGTGTAGCTGTCAGAGCATCAACTATCCAGAGGGGTCAATTCATGGAGATTAAGGTAGTAGGGATGCGCACAGACAGGCTTTGCACTTGACCCTAAGTCCCATGCAGATTAACCTAATAGTCCATCATGTTCGGACATACCTTATTGGATCAAGCCAAGTTATGTTCTGCAACTTAGAAATTCCAACGCACAAAATCCAGTCCATTTGAAGCAAGAAAATAAATCACAAAAGAGGAGGAAAAAGAAGAAGCAAATAAATCACAGCAACTTGACACCGACAGACTATTAATATTTTTATTATATTTGCTGTTACATACTCCTGCACAAAAACACTCTAGGCTAAATATTGATGGACAAGCCCACCAATCACTGTGTTGGAAACCTAATTTCACCTAAGAATGGGAGCTCAACAAACATCAAACTCCTAGTCAATTGATTATCGAGGCTCTAATACCATGACAAAAACTATTTCAACTCTCTTTTCATTCAGGGGGTGTCTGGCTGTTGATTATTTCCACTCAAGCTTGAGCAAGTTGCTAGTTAAAAGTCCACATCCATGATTAGCTTTTGTTATATGCTCCAACTCTCCAACAATCTCTATTAAAGAGGAGAGGAAGGACCCTTTTGCAAAATAAATTTCATGAGCTTTAAATAAGATAAGTTGGAGGCAACAATCTAGGAATAAATGAGCCAAGAACAGGGATCTAAGCACATTTGTTTCAAAGAGAGACAACTATTACAAGGACAAAACTGATAACAGAATTGGCATTTGATAATGGACTCATATTAAAACAATGAGTAACATTTCTATAACTCATTTCGTGAGTCCCTATAAACAAAGAAATACTACAGCGGAGGCTGATCAATCTGGGCCCAAAAAATAGGGATACAGAGAGATACAACGAGAAAAAATAAAATTCTATAAAATCTGTAATAAATGTAAATCTTCACATATTAATTATTGGATTTCCGCAACATCTCCAATTAAAGAAATTATATTACCAGCTCCAATTTCAGATATTGCTTTTGAACTAGATGCAGATGGTTGATCTTGTCGCCGGGGAGCCCCAGTAGAGCTTGATTTGTCTTTCCGATTACTACTTTTGGCATTGTCCTTCTGAACATACTGAAACTCAAAAACGGAGTCAATTGATCCACCATTCTTTGCAAGCATACATAGTGCGTTTTCCTTCAGAAATAAATTAAAGAAACAATCTAAACAATAGCCAATGACTAAATATATCTAAAACCTATTAGCTTAAATCTAAAATTAAAATCCATAAAGCAACTACGCAACAGACAATTGAATATACAATGATTAAATTTCTAAATTATTTTTTCATATATTGCATGTAATCACATTTATTATGACAAGTTTATCATGTTACTTTCGTGAATTTATCATTCCATTAGAGATCTGGCAGTTCCGGATTTGTTGCCAATGCTACCTATTTCTGAGTCCTATTTGTCCTAGGTCCTTATGGCCAAACTTCGCTGGGCACAGAAAAGCTTTTCAAGAATAAGAACCGCTTCTAAAAGAGAAGTTGCTTTATCCTGATGACCTCATAACTGACATAAACCTTACTTAGATATTGATAGACCACTAGCTGGCCTGTGAGAGGACTGAAAGAAAAGAAGTGTATGTGGCTGAGGAAGCTTGTAATGAGCTGAGCAGAGGGTCCAATCAGGGAACACATCCACTAACTACTTACGGTCATGAGGTGTAAAATAAACTGAGTATGAAGGTTTGAGGATTTTATCAGGGCCTGGGTAGTGAAAGGATTGAGGAGAATTTGCACAAACTTGGAAGAGATGATGGCCTCTCAGAAGCCAATGATGGTCCCTACTCTATCTTATTTTCATTTCTGCTACTATAGTTTAGCAAGCTACCTTCCTCACTCTGATTCCCAGTTAGAGCAGCAGTTAACATTGTCCATCTACTTAAGTAATGCTAGTCTTCTAGGGAAGTCCATCAGATTTTCTTCGGAAAAAGCAATTGTTAAGTGTAAATGGATCTCTCAAAATAATCAATAAATTGTGCAATGACATAAAGAGGCACAATCTGTAATATCTTTGGTGTAAGGTATTTAACATATTTCATCCAATTTTTCCTGCAATGAACCCAATAATACCACACATGCATTATATTGAAAAGTCCCACCTTTTTCTTCTCTCGTCTAGTATTCTCTGAGGCAGGCTTGCTGGATGAAGCCGCCCTGGCTCTTCTGCTAATTTTTGTCACAACTGGTGAAGCCTATCATAAATCAGTAAAAGCAACATAAGAATAAATGTTATATCCAAGTTACAATGAAAATCTTGTTTATTATGTATAATTTGAACCAAAAAGTAGGTAGAGACCCAGCTACAGCCTAGAATAGTGATGCAGCATAATAAATGATAAACAATACTAGAATAATCAACCTTTATTAGATATGCAGCCATAGTTCTGTCAGGGGCTGCTCAAAGATAAGCAGTTAAAACAGGGATTTTCAGCTTTATAAATCTTTTTCCAAGAGTATATCACATTCTCTTCATTTGCATATCTTCTGTTTCTCAACATCATTGTTTCCTTTATTCCCAAAAGCCATGCTAATACAATGTCACAACTCATGGGGGCAAAAAAAAAAAAAAAAATCATTTGTATAGATAAATTTCATCTTCTGTGGAAAAACAGGACCCCACACACAATGCATCCCACCAAGAGAAGATCCTTTGGCCAGACTTTTGCGAAAGGGAAATTCATCAGGGTCACATTTAATTTCAATTATACAAATATGTATGACACCTTAATTATACCATGTGCCTCCCAGAATCATTACCTGTGCGCCATTCCCAACTGCACGCTTTTGACGAATATATTCCATCAATGGAGTGACAATTGGTGCTTCCTTGGCAACCCCTAGAGAGGAAGAGACAAATATTAGACACAATGCCACAACAATCTGTCATCATGAGATACTTCCTCAGGGGCAATGCTCTTTTCTAACTAGCTTTATCACAATCCTTCTAACAAGAACCTTATAAAAAAGGTAAAAGTTGAGGTAAATATAAGTCTGTGTATTTATTGGTGGATGCCACAATAAATTGATAACTAACCAGCTTGCTCAGCTTCTTTTCTTTCCAACTGTATTTCCGCACTAGGAAGATGCTCAGGAGGTTTTGCAATAACTTTGAGAAACTCAAGGTAGTCTGGATCTGTTCTTGTTTCAAAGAAAGTAGTCGTTACCATCATTAAAAGGGTATGCACTCTAAGTCTGACTAGCATTAGAATTCCCACATTAAATAACTTAAAATCATAACGAAAGTAACACCTTTATATATAGTCCCTTCACGACCATCCTTTTTGGTACTCAACTTTGGAACACGCTGGAAAGGTGCATATTCAACAATGGCCTTGTGTTGGGCACCTGAAAATGGATCAGACATCCACAGCATGAAAACATTCACAATAAGTAAAAATGACAAGAAGGCATAACAGCAGAATAACTGTTAAGTACTTTGAACCAAGTCAAATATGGCATCTAGGAGTTGTCAATTAAAATTAAGAACACCGTAACAACAGCTTTGTGTCAAAATTAATTGGACCGGCTCATTCTATATGCATAATGAGACAATGCAATCCACTCCAAAGGTAAATAAGCATATGGCAGTTTTGCGCTCAAATAAATTACCTTTCTCATTAACAAAGACATGTCCATCAAAGAATTCAGCAAACTCAAAAACATCTTCAGCACAATTGAAGTTTATGTATGCACGGGAATACTTCTGATGCTTGTAACTGCAAATGTTAATCAACACAAAGCTCCATATGTTAAAAATTCCTTAAGGTCTTAGTTGCGTTATAAGAAAAGAAAAATATAAGGCAGTCAGCAGACGCAGAACATCCAAAATATGTGTACTTTTTAGAGATAAAAGGTTCAGAAGGTAGGCACTGGGCAGATATCCAAGCCTTTCGTACCAATTCTACTAGGAATAGTGTCCAACATTTTTATTACCCAAGGATCCCCAGATGTTCTAGTTTGGTCAAAAGTGAAGGGAAACAAAAGGCCTGCCAATAAATGAATGACCACCTACTTAATTATAAAATCACTGTAACCTAATATCTCAACAAAAAATTAATACAGAAGTCAATACAATTGCATATGTCACAGTTGAAATATCTGTACCGTGAAAACTACATTAGAAGAAGATCACCAGTTAGTTCTCTAAACGTCTTGCTAACTTTATAGGTCTTTCCCCTTTATGCCACTCTTTGCTAAAATTATCTTGATTACCACTTCTAGACTTAGACAAAGTCTCAGAATCAGTTCTTCTACCGACCTTTATATCTAATATATAGGCTTGAAAATGAAAGAATGAATTTAAATTTGATAAAGATAGAACATTTACTCTCCTTCCTTCGGTTTTATATCTAAAATATAGGCTTGAAACAGAAAGAGTGAATTTAAATTCGATAAAGATAGAACATTTCTTCTCCTTCCTTGGGTTGTTCATCTGACAATCACTCCACTAACTGGCTACATTTCGCTCATATTTGCCAATTCTCTTAAGAGATTGTCAGAGGGCTTCAGATAAAAAAGCTCTTGCATTGCTGTTGCACAACTCCAGACATCTTCTGTGCGTCTTTGTATTTCAATGGTTAACACCAGTGATGGACAATTAAATTGTTCACATTATATACTATTGAAAGAAAAAAAAACCCATCGAATTGCTCTTTTTATGAGCCAATAACAGTACGACTCCTTCTTCAAACACCATCTAATGCACAAGGCTCGTAACAATTTCAAACTGACTCCCATTTGCCCTTTGTTTATAAATAAAATGTTAGTTACCTTGTTTATCTCTGTTTCGCCAAACTAGACAGACATGTGTTAAGATGTTAGCTTTACCTCAGTTTGTTCATACTAGATGAGACCTTGTATTCAAAGTTCTTCAGCAGGTAGTGAAGGGGCAAGAGAGATCTGAGTCTAAGTAATGACAAGATGATACAAGCTAATTTGGCATATCTTGACTTTTTTTTTATAAAAGAAATAACATTCTGATAGGGACGCTTAAAATCAGCACTGCACTGTCGCTAATACATGATTCACGACAATCCATAGAACGGTTATCACAAGAATATGAAATCCCCGTCTATTCATTTTGCAGAATGAAGGGCAGGGTTTAGTTTATATGGTCTTTTGGCTTATGAAATGCAAGCAAATGAATAGGAGACAATATATTTAATACAGCTAAAATAATAAACAACTGAAAAAAGTACGGCAGAAAATGCAACGTAGGCGTATATCATAATATATTTAAGAATTAAAATTATCATGAAATAATATACCAAATCCTCCACTATTCTTCCTAATTATCTACTTTCTAATTCTCAACAGAAGGCTTATATGGGACCAAAAAGAATAAACATGAGTGTTGTTATAGCTATAACGTATTTTTGAAGCAAAATATAACATTAACTAGACTGTTGGGCCCCAAGCCACACTATTCATTATTTGCAGACAATGTGACTTATCATATATTACGCAAGCACAAGATAGATACTTCTTTCTGCTATTTTCATAAATAAAATACAATAAATTATTACATAAATTCCCAATCTACCAATCCCCTCCCCCGTCATCTGGTAAATTTTATCTCCTCTTTCAAAAGTTAAGATTCAAAGATCAAAATTGAAATCACGATCTCCCTTTACCATCTTCTTAGTTTTTAATCTAATTATTATCTTCCTCCCACTATCCAATAGGCGATAACTCATCTTACCCTCACCATCTTCTTTCATCAGAATATGCTACTCTCGCTCATGACCAAACAAAAAACTCTGGCAGACATTGTGTCTTTCTTGTTTGAAGGAATGATCTCATCTGTAGACTCTCCTAGATGGCTCGCGTACTCTTTTTGATGGTTTGCATAAGCAACTTATTACTTCTAGTATGAGAAAACCCTGTTCTGCATAAAAACTGGGTGCCAGGTATTGCATGTTTTGTCGTGCAAACAACCCATGGTTGGGATTAGAGGTCCCAAAAAGGAATTCGGCACCAAGATTTCCAAATAGGTAATGCCATTTGAAATATCAATTAATTATTGATTAGTTTCTAATGACTGAGACTTCAAACAGATCAACAGACTTCGAAAGAAATAACCAAAGAACTATAGCAACAGTCTAACAACAGAGTAAATAAAACATTAACGCATAAAATGTTTTGTTTCAGGGGCTTCAACATTTACTTGGCAGTGAAATTGAATATATAAAGCATAGCTTATAATCATAATTCATCTGGGAAGTCTGTAACATCCACTAGATCATGCTAATGTCATTCTCGAACAGTTAATGTGTGTATGATGAATATACAAAATGAGCTGTTCGACATTCTTAAGTTATTCTCATCCCCCCACCCAAAAAAAAAGAAATCCGAATGTCGTACTTCACTTAGCTCCTCGTGAGGTTTGCTGCCTCTGGGACGTTTTTCACAGTTGTCTCCCTTTACCCATACAGAAACCTATTGCGAATATATTCAACAACTACCGTTTTCTTCTGATGAAGAAATTGTCAACAGACAGGAGGTCATGGGCTCCACACCCCAAAATGACATCAGACAACAAAATGCATTAAAAAAGGTATTTTCAAGGAAAACACACTAACCAGAAATTAGTTTTGGAGATTTAATGGATTCAGATGTCTATGGGTGACAGAGAAGACATGAAAAACGAAAAAGAACGTGAAAAATAAAACCAACATGAAAACAGAAAAGTTTCTTTATGGAAGGGGGGTAAAAAAATCTAACCTGTTCTTTCCGGGACGAAAAGAGAACCAATTAAACCGACCAGCAAAGCGATCATCAATTTGTTGGAGGAGATCGGACTGAACCAGAGACGGAGGCAAATGCCTAATAACCACTTTAGTCCTTTCCGGAGGAGCCTTCATCTGAAATTCGAATGAACGAGCAATTCTGGATCATGGACGAGAGAAATTTTATGTGAGTTATTTTGCGGATTTGTTGAATTAACAAGAAGAACAGACACTTTTTGTCCTTGAGTGACTCGCTTTGTTTCGCTGTCTTTGGAAATTCAGAGTGGAAAATTTGTCAAAATAAAATCCGTTCGAGAAGCACAGCGAGGTCGCGGAGTCAAGGGGCCAGCCACTCGTGGGCCCGCTATTGGAGAGGCCCAACTCGGAGTGACTCGGTGGCCTAACCCAGGAAGGACCTCAGAGTCAACCACATTTCGAAGCACATAACCGACAGAAAAATACCTATCAAATTCTTAAAAAAAAAAAAAACAAATAATTTATACTCACTACTCTTATAATAGTTTTAACTATAGTTGTAATAATTTTTACTACTCAAAATCTATCCAAATTACCTATTTATTATTTTAAAATTTAATAGGTATTTTACCTTCTTTTCTCTATTCATATTTCTCATTCTTAAGTTTTGATGTTAGGGGGAAAAAAACAACTTGTTAATCTCGATTCAAAAGTTTATAGTGTGTTGTGATGTTGTTATTTTTTAGTCAAAATTTATTATTTAATACCTATTAAAATGTAATCAATATCCATGCATAAATTGCCAATAACCTAAAAAAATGGTTTTGTTATTTCGTAATTGAAAAGTAATACCTATTAAAATGTTGTCGATGCTTATATAAAAGTTGTTAATAACCAATAGTCAAAACTAAATAATTAACTTATACCAAAAGGATAGAAAAATTAATTGCCAGGGGAAATTATTCCCACACTCTCCCGTAACAAACGAGTCCTAAGATGCCAGGGACAATGTTCAAAGGTTTCAGACTCTGACAAACCAAGCTTGGCCATATGATTATGCTCTCATGACACGAACGAACTGTAATTGAAGATTCCAGTCAAAGACCAACATACTTCTCCAGTCTTTAATATATGACTTAATTATGAAGTTGATTTTAGTTCTAGATATAAGACCTCTTTTTCATATGTATTAATTTTATCTAAATTACCCTTATGGATACTCCCTCAACCATAATTTTTTTTTTGATACAAAGGAAAACAAAAAAACAAACTGAAAGGAAAACTAAACGCAGAGGCAATTAGCCGATCCCATCAGATGGGAGTAAGGTGAGCACAGTATCAAGTCCAAGGAGTTGAAATCCAGGATTTTCCGAGAGAGCGCGTTTGGCAAGCATATCCGCCATATTATTGTCCTCCCTATCTATGTATTGGCATTCAACTTTCTAGTCTCTATCCATCATTGTTTTAATCTCCATGATGATGTTCCAGTCTTTATGCAAGTCAGGAACGTTTCCTCTAATTAACGCCAGTGCCTCCTACGAGTCGGATCTGAGTATAACATCGCGAAAGCCACCATCCCAAGCTCGCCTTAGTCCGAGCAAACAGCCCCAGAGCTCCGCGGAGAGTGGGTCTCCAGCTTGATGACTTGAGAGGAAGCCTTCCAGGATTTGTCTCATACCGTCCATAATGACACCACCGCACGCAGCTATGTTTCTCGTGTAAGCGAAGGCCCCATTGACCTCGATGATAGTTTTTCTGGCCACATCCGAAACAGGGGCAGTGAGGGGCTGTCGGAGATTGGCATTCAGGTTTGTACCTCTCAACTTGTTGGAGGCTTGGGACATGCTATCCAAGATAACCTTAGCATGATCATAAATTCTCTTAGTCCTCTCTTCCCCATTTGCATGGATTACTTCATTCCGATTACGCCATATAAGCCAACAAATGATGATGAATAGCCCCTTCCAGTAACACCCACCCCTCTCAGTTTATTTTTGAGGTTTAGTCGAACCCAACTTTCGAGAGACCCTGAGAAGAATCGATCATGCATGGAGAGACAGATAGCCGACATCCATATCAACTTAACGTATATACAATCTCTGAGTGCATGGATCGCATCCTCCGGATGAAGTTTACATCTATCACAAATGCCGTTAGAATGTAGGTGACGTCTAAACTTGAAATCATTCGTGATAAGGTGATCATGAGACATCAACCACGCGAAAGTCTTGCATCTTTGAGGGATACGGAGTTTCCATATATCAGTCCAACACCTTGAAAAACTGCTGACAGCCGAGTTTAAGCTATTATAAGCAGACTTAGCTGAAAAGACACCACTTCTGCTCCATTCCAGCGAGCCCGATCCTCCCCATTTCTATCTTTCAGAAACTGTATCCCTTCTTCCACCCTATTCCAGGTCCGTTTAATACCACTCTAAATATTAGAGCCAGTTTTCTTGGAGTTGATGGTTGGGAGAAGGTCGTTGCCACAGCCGTACTTGCCTCTCATAACCTTAACCCATAGCAAATCATGGTTATTCACTAAGCCCCAGCCTAGTTTCATCATGAAGGCGTGGTTTTGCTGCTTCAAATGTCTCATCCCAAGGCCTCCAGCTCTTTTTTCTTTACAGACTGTTTCCCAAGCAATAGGATGCATCTTTCGTTTTTCCTCAGAAGACCCCCACAGGAAGTCGCAGGACTTCTTTTCAATATTGTCGCAGATAGTTGCAGGAAGGTTCACTGTTTGCATAGGTTATGACGGAATTGCAGTGATGACTGATTTCACCAAGGTGTCCCGCCCCGTAAGAGAGAGTCGAGATGTAAGCCAGTTGTTCAATCTGTTGCGTATTTTGTCAAGAATAAAATGATACGTCCCAGAAGTGATGCGATTATGATGTAGAGTCACACCAAGATATCTTCCAAGGTTGTCCGTTTTAGTAAAGCCCAAGGCTTCGCTCAACTGGTTGGATTTGTTGTGGTTAATGTTCCTTGAGAAGAAAATCCTCATTTTGTTGGCATTAACCTTCTGGCCCGAAGCAATACAAAAAACATCAAGACAGCTCAGGATAACCTCTACTTGGTCCATGCTTGCTTCTGCAAAAAGCATCAAGTCATTAGCAAAGAATAAGTGAGATATAGGAGGGCCATTCTTACCCAGCCTAATTGGCTTCCATGCTTTATCAGCTACTTTCTTCTGTATAATGTGGCAAGTTTTTCCATAATAATTACAAAGAGATAAGGAGAAATGGGGTCTCCCTGCCGAATGCCACGAGAAGGCTGAAATTCCTCAGCTTTGCTACCTTCCCAAAGGATTTGCATTGAAGGGGTTGTGATGCAGTATCGAATTACTTCTCTCATGGAAAGCGGGATATTTAACTCTTCTAGGAAGTTGAGAATGAACTCCCAGCGAACACGATCATAAGCTTTCTCCAAATCAATTTTGATCGCCATGAATCCCTTCCTACCCTGTATGTTCCGCATAGAATGGATCACCTCTTGAGCAATAATTATATTATCTGAACTGTTTCGCCCCGGAACGAAGCTGCATTGGTTTGGTGAAACTACCTGGGACATGCAAGGTTTCAATCTATTAGTAATAATTTTTGTAATTAATTTATAAATAATATTACAGAGACTAATAGGACGAAAATCCCGAATGGTTTTCGGGTGCTCCCTTTTTGGAATGAGTATAATGAAGGTATGATTCAGCCTCTGAATGCTGCGAGGGTTCGCAAAGCATTGTTTGACTACTTTAGTTACAGAGTCCCTGATGGTGTCCCACTAGTTTTGGTAGAAGAGGGCATTTAATCTATCTAGACCAGGTGACTTAAGAGCTCCCATTGCAAAAATAGCATCCTTTATTTCCTCATCAGAGATGTCGTTATTTAGCGAACTGAGCAATAGATGATCGAGCTCCGGGTAAGTGAAACTATCAATCAAAAGGTTGCTGCTTTGTCCATCTTCCGTGAAAAGATTAATGAAGAAATTAGTGGCCAAGGATTTGATAGTCTAGGGATCATCAATCCACTCTTCATCGTTGTTTTTAATCGCTTCGATTTTATTTCTTTTCCTTCTGCCATTGGCTCTTGCATGGAAATATTTGGTATTTTTGTCTCCCAAGGAGTACCAAGAATTTTTAGCTTTTTGAGCCCAAAGTATTTCCTCCTGTATAAGAATGTCTTCCAATTCTAGCCAAAGGCGTCTCTGAAGAGAGTCAAGAGAGGAGGAGGACCCCAAATGGTTCTGAACTCTAGTGATGCCATCAAGACGCGCCATGAGACGAGATCTTTTCCTTCCTAGATGGCCATAAGTTTCATAACTCCAGCTGGTGGCATCCGTAATAAAATTATTAACATTATCTTCCCACTCTTTATTTTTGTCCCAAGCCTCAATGACCATACGGGAAAAGTCTTCATGCAACACCCATGAAGCCACAAAACGGAAGGGCCTTTCAATAAGAGACTTCGGTCTCTCTGGTGTAGTAGTGAGAAGAATTGGTCGATGATCTGATTTGAACCAAGGGAGGTGCTTCACAGTAGCAGAGTTGAAAACCTCCAAGAACCGATTGTTAGAGATAATACGGTCTAAACAACTTTCACAGCCCTCCCTTTTCCAAGTATAGAAAGGACCACTACAACCCAAGTCATTGAGCTCCATAGCCTCAAACCAAGTCAGAAAATGTTTGTCCACTGGGGTGGCATGATGTGCTGTAGAAGTCCGTTCATTTTGATAGAGTGTGGCATTAAAGTCACCCCCTATGATTCAAGGCCACTCATCACTAGGGCGAAGTTCTTCAAGAGAAGCCCAGAGGTGACGTCTCAAATTTGGATTTGTCCTAGCATAGACCGAGGTAATAAACAGCTTCTCGTTCCCCTTCTCAATAAGGGCATGAATAAATTGGTTCGATTTCCCCAGAATAGTTGTAACTATACCGTCTTCATTCCAAGCGAACCAGATACCGCCTCTCCTACCCACAGAGTCCACAATATCTAGCTTTTCAAAACCCAGGCTTTTACAGCGTTTCATCGCCTGTTCACCACTGCATTTGGTTTCCAATAAAGCAGTAAAATTAATACAATATTTCCTATGGATCTCCTTGATAAGACCCGGGAGGGCTCTTGCCCCAGTACCCCTACAGTTCCAAAATAGGAAGTTCATTGAGCAACTGGTGGCGGGGGTTCATAGCTTATAGGCCCCGTAGATGAAGTAGTAGATATAGTTTGCTGATTAATATTCACAGGATTTGACAAAGTCTGCTCAGGAGTTAAGCAAGGAGAGGTAGGGTCGTCTTCGGCTATAGTAGAAAGTTTGGCTGAATGAATACACGTGGCAGTAGGATTTTCAATGCTCCCAGGTATTATTGATCTTGTGTTTTTACTCTGTCCTTCCTCCTCCATAGGTTCCCCACCGTCGCCGCTTGAGAGAATAGAGAAAGGATTTACGGACTGGAGAAAGTGTTGTCTGCTGTCTTGCTTATGACCAGGTATTAGGCCGGCCTAGGAAGCAAAGTTCGTACCTTGAACATCCACTCCATTGACTTTTGAACTTTCTTCACTTGCTGTTTTTGTTCCTTGGCTAACAGGGACCCACTTACGAGAAGATTTCTCCTCTGTTCCGAGATTTTTGGATGCTCTTGATTCTGTGACCGTTGCTTTATGCGTTGACTTGGAGGGGCTTGCATGGGAACTTCTGAAATAAGTATTCTCTTTATTAGATCGCGGAATATCCTCCCTTCCATGCACATTGGTGGTCGATTTTGTGGTATTTCTAGAATTGCGTCGCCGTCGTTGAACCAAATTCCAGGAGCCAAAAACCTCCACGTTTGCCGATGAGCTTTCGCCGGCGTTCAATCTTCTAGTGGCCTGGTCACGTTCTCTCTTTTGATTTCCTCCCAGAGAAGGTTCTATCGTATCACTTCCTTTTTCCCCCATATAGGGAGTCTTTCTGGTGCCGACCTGTGTTGGAGGGGCATTACCCTTGTGCGCAGTGCTTTTATTTCTAGATTCATCCTTGCTCTCAGCTTGTTGACCAACAGGTTTGTCGGGGCATGCATCTCGATGGTGCCCATATTTTCCACAGCAGAAGCAAATGAGGTGTAAGCCTTCATACTCAATGCATCGACGATTCCCAAAGTTTGTGACTCCAGACTTCAGCCGTTTTAGAAGATCAATCTCGACGCATATGCGTGCATATTTGCCCCTCTCGCTTGCGTGAGTGGCACGGTCAACCTTTAAAGTTTTTCCAATCATAGAGCCGATCCTTCGAATAGTTGCAAGGTTGAAGAATTCCAACGGTAGTAAGGGGATCCGAATCCACACAGCAATCTTCCTTTGTGTCTCAGCATTCCAGGGATCAAAATTCGGATGCCATCGTTGCACCACAATGTATCTATCACCCATCATCCATGGTCCTTCTTGATAGATCGATCTCATGTCCGCCTCGTCTTCAAAGGATGCCACAAAGTAGCCATTGTCGATGTCTCTCACTGTGAAAGGTTTAGGAGTTTTCCAAAGTCTTTCCAAGGATGGTCTCATTACCCATAGAGGAACTGATTTCCCAAGGAGGTGGACTATCAAGGACTTTCTCCAAGGAGCACACCACAGTTCGTACTCCTCCTTGGAGACTTTTAGCGTAGGAAAGTCGTCATTGTCATCTAAGCTCGCCGTGCTCTCCCTGTTCTTTTGACTAAGCTGAGTCGCCGTCTCACAGAAGAAGCCTTGTAAACTTGACATGTACTCAGACCAAGCATCATCAAAAACGCTGCAACCTCGGCAGTCTTTGGAAAGAGGGCTCATCTCTGTATTCATAAGTTTGTCTTTGAAAGAAGATTCCTCTGTCACCGCTCCCCCTAGCATTTGCTCTACCAGATCCGATGCTTTGAGATGTTTCCCTTTCTTCCTGGTCCTTTTTCTGACATCGCCGTCCTCAGTTCCGCCACCATCGTTCTTTGCCGAGCAGTTCTCCGTTGTCTCAGTGCGTTTCTCAGAGCCAGTGGCCATCTCACCATAATCAAATAGAAGAAGGAGAGAGGATATTATGAAAGATAATTATGGTGTTATAGGAGAAACATATTATATTTCTTATAATTGACTAACTTACCTAACTTTCTCAATTTAATCAAATTAGTTAAATAGGTCTTATATTAAAAATCGGAAGAGTATTTCAAATTTGCAACGAGACCATCCTTTGTGTTAGGGGTGGTAATACGGGCCAACCCGCGGGTTGCGGGTTGGCCCGTGGCGGGTTCAACCCATATGAGTCGGGTTGAAAAGCGTCTTTTGAAGGCGGGTTGGCTTTTAACCAACCCTAACCCGTCAAGGTGGGTTGGGGGGTTGGCTCGCCAACCCGCCAACAATTATTTACTTTTTTTTTAATTTTTTAATCTTTTAATATTATTTTTTTATTCAATATTTAAAAAAATATAATGATATTTTTACTTTTTTCTTGAAATATTTGATTGGAAATACCAAATAAATTATATAGGTATTTTTTTTAATTTTTAGATATAATATCATATATAATAATACAATTATAATAATTTTTAAAAATTTTAAAAATAAAAAAATATGCGGGTTGGCCCGCGGTTGGCGGGCTAACCCGCGGCGGGTTGCGGGCCTGGCGGTGCGGGTTGGAAAGATTTGTTTACTGGTGAGTTGGCTTTTAGCCAACCCTAACCCGTTATTTTTTGCGGGTTGGCGGGTTGGACCCGCGAGTTCAACCCATATTACCAGCTCTACTTTGTGTAGAAGAGAGACTCCAAGTAGAAATTCTAGTTATTCTGAATCTCCTTTCCCATGCAAATTTAAGTCCTCTAAGAATGGCTCATTCCTTGGCCTCATGAGTACCGCACGGCAACAGCCCAGAAATTGGGAGAACCCAACCATCCAATGACCCAAATGATCCCTCATTACTCCTTCGGATATTAGTCAGAAGTCTGTTGTTGAAAGCTTCCCACATGAAAACCTCTGATTCTATCGGCTCCCCTCCATTTCCAAATACTCTTGTGTACCGGGCTATACTGATTAGGGGGGTTTTTCTCAATCAGGAAGTAAGCACTTTTGAGAGAGAAGTTACCATGAGTAGTAGCATTCCACACCATTATGTCATTCGAGTCATTTTTTCGCATTTTGTTTTTTTTTGGGTGCAATTTTGCATTTTATTGTTAGCAAAACATCAGTGGCCATTGTCATGAAAAATTTTGGCCCAAAGCACCAAAGAGTGGACCTCCAACCCCTTTTTTTGGGGGCAAAAAAACCCATCAACAGTGCCAGCAGGTCTCGAGTAATGAAAAATATTTTCGTCATAAAATGACAATTTAGATTTCTCTCCTATTTTAATAAAGAGTTAGCTTGTTAAATTGGCATTTTATCTATTTACACTTCTTTTACGTCATCCTCCCTGGTTTGAAATCTGTTCGCTGGAAAAAAGGAAAGGGAAATCACTTCAGTCCATTTTGCAAAAGTTGGCACACACATATCATAAATAGATTGCAGATATGATCTGCGAAAACTCGGGAGTTAATAATTACAAGAGAAATGATTTACTAACAAGTTTACAAATATATCAAATTAAAAAGTTAATTTTTTTGACCAGGGAAATTAAAAAGTTAATTACAAAACATTATCAGACTCTTGAAATAAAAATAAATAACCTATGCACAATTACGGTAAATAAAAGTAAATGACGAATCCCACTACGACCGTGTCCCCGTGCAAAAGGATGATACGAACGAATGATGGGGAAAAAAGCTACTCAATATCAAATTGATGTTAAACGATCAAAATAGAACTCTAATAAAAATAACGTATTAATATTACCACTCCCACAAGTTTTTCCAAGAAGTCAATAACATCTGTCTCTTCAATTAAAATGCAACCATACACAAATAGGCAAGAGCCAAGACATTTACACGAGGGAGTTACCCATGGAGATGGGATATATAAACAATAATAAAACTTCCAGAGTAACACGGAGACGGTAATCATAGAATGGCGCAACGATTTTCGCCTCGTTTACGGAGTTCTTCCTTTGCCATCTCCAGATTTTCACGAAGTTTCCGAATTTCATCATCTGATCTCATTTGAGCCAAAAATGCATTCTCCTCTGCCTTCAGCCTTGCAGCTTGCTCCTCAGCCAGTTGTTGTTCAAGCCTGGTAGTTGCTTCCTTCAACTTTGTCTCCACCTATCAAAAATAAAACATTACATTACCTAAATCCAAAACTAACCCATAGATGGTCGCCATATAATTGAATCAAAATTGAGCCATTGAATTTATTTCTCCACAAAGGTAGGAATCAACATAAAACATAGCATTTACAGTACGTTTGAGTAAAACAAATCAGTAACAGAATAATACACAGTAACAGCCGACACGTGCTAACTATGTCAGTAATTGACCCTGCCAGAGAGCCAGAAAACCAGATCAGAGTTAGACAGAAAATCAAGTTCAGTCAAGCCATCCTTGCTTAATAGCTAAGGTCTGCAATGAAATTACTCTATACTACTTCAGAGGTTAAACATGCTAGAATATTTTCTTGTTTGGGAATTGGGGTTTCCTGATTACCTTACATGGAACAAGGAACACAGATAACAGAAAACAAAATAATTTCTCAGAATATTTCTACATCAATTTGTTATAAAAATCCCTTTAACTATTTATTTGACAAGATTAAAGTTAAAAAAAAAAACACCATGAAGGCCACGCAAACGTTATTGGAAGATATCTATCGGTGAATGATAGATCTACAGAGTTCAATGTTGATAATTGTGTAGTGCAATCGATATAGCTGATCTCCTTTAGAGGGATATAACTTGTTGTATATAAGTGAAAACTGCTAAATTCCTCATATACTCAATTACAAATACTCAGTTTCCCATTACAAACTAGAATGGGGTGAGAATATATCACGTGCTTTGGCCAAAATGCATTACTCAGATTCCCCATCAAATCTGAAATCATAATTCTTCCTTTTCACTCTCCGGCAGCAATTTTTGCCCATTTGAAAGTTTTGAATCAACAAAATATGATATAAACGGATTTTATGTCAAGCCATGGCAACTCCAGCGGAGGCCAAAATTTATGTCAAACAACCAGAGGCATGTCGTATTTTTAAAATAAAATCCGTCCAGATGCAGGGCAAGGGAGGTAGAGAGCTGCCTCAGCAAATCTTTGATTCAGTACAAAACAACCAGAAAACCACATATAACCTCCTAAACTATAGTCTAATTATATCTTGATTACACAAACTTGCTACACTTGGCTCTCTAAACAACTAAGTAGATTCAAAACTTATACATCACTTAAACTAACATTTAGAAGCCACATAAATCTTATATGACACATTGAGCAAGAACGACATGAATAAAAGAGGGTTAGGGCAAGGTATGATGAAACAATCACCAAGTTCATAGACGTTAGTCTCATTTCCACATTGTTTAAAGTTTGTCTTATGGCCAAATGTTTTAAGAGGGTTGTGTTTAGTTTTGAAGTTTCTGTAATCCGTATTATAACTTATAACTACTATTCAAGAGACAATATGCTGTTCCCCCAATAATAACAAAGTATGTTTCTTTCATAAGGAATGCCAATAAGTTCATGAGAATACAATCGAAGTGCCGGAGTTAACCTAGCGCAACATCTACCCAAATCCTGATTCACAACCATGCAAAATAAATTCTGAATTATCAAGTAGCAACAAAAATGCCTCAATTAAAACAGTCTATATCACAGGCTAGTGTTTGCATTTACCTTTCACAAGAATATGGTGAGAGTTTACAGAATTTCATACATATAACAACCATTTCAGGGGCAACAGAGCATCTTTGCAGATTGTTATAATTCTTAAAATACTGAATACGGAATAATTATAAATGTAAAAACAATAAATGACCAAAAAAAAAAAATGTGAGGGCCAGCCGAGTACTCAGAAAGTACCATTTCAGTAATTCGTTTTAGCTGCTCATCATAAGTACGATGCATCTGTTCCTTGAGCTCCTTAATCTCACTTTTCGAATATCCTTTCAAGGATTCAACCTCTATTTGTTGGTTATGCAGTTTCATTGCCCCTTTCTGCAGTAAAGTTGTAAATTCACTGATATAGTATATATTCAAAGATCCAAGTAAAGAAGACTGACAAAAATTTGCAGAAACATTCACCTTCAGTTCAGTGAATAACTCATCCATATAAGGTTTTCCACCATTTTGTGCAATGACCTTGTTGACAAGAGAAAGAAGTTGCTGAACTTGTTCAGACTGCTTTCTTTCATCCTTAGTCTTGTTATCAAAAAGCACATACCGGTTTTTGCACAAAACAAGAATTTCCTACAGCAATTTAAAATTGATATAAATGTTAAAAAAGTTTCCAATAATATAAATTTGATAGAAACGACACAGCTGCATTCAAAGATGTTCAAGCAAAAACAAATATTGTTATATTATTGAAACCAGCAAGAGAAAGGCTGCGAGATTTTACAAAGGTTGACATTCCATAGTAATTGTTCAAATAACAGAAGTCTTTTGGGTCAAATTTGCAGGGATGACATTTAAATTAGGAATGCTAAAAATTTATATTCTAGCTTGAAGGGAAAGTCATGTGCCTAAAGCATCCTAGTTCTTATAATGCCATGTTACTCTATTTAACCATATTGTCTTGACTTTGATTAGAAAATTCTTTCTATAACCCATCCCTTTGAAGTCATCCAATAGAATTGGAAGGATACAACCATCATATAACCTATCTTGCAATCATTGTATCTACTTAAATCAAACCAGATGTAGGGCATCACAATTTGGTTGCTTAAATTTCTCTTTTTTCCCCTTCAATCTTCCAACATTAAACTATTAGTTCGTTGACATACATAGGCTAGAATAGAACAAGATGAAGGAATAGAAAAACTACTTAACAAAAATAACACTAAGGATGATAACTTAGACTTGCTCTCCGAAATTTCATTTCCATTTTCATTTTAATTCTCCCTATCTTCCAAAAGAAAGAATTATAAATCAATGAATTCATCTTATTTATTAAAAAGGAAAGGTTAAGAGCTAGAAAGTTAATAATGAACGGGATCAAACTCAACCAAAGAAAGACAATGTCACAGCAACATCAAGGAGGCCAACTCAGTTGGCTAAAGAAGTGAAAAAGAAAAAGAATATCAACTCAAACAAACCTTTAAGGGCTCTGGGCACTCACGACCTAAATAATCGTCCAAAGTTTCATCATTGTCTTCCAGTTCATCCCCTCCAGTGAAGACCGCAATCATGTAGTCAACTATTTTATTTCCAAACAGTGTCTGCAAGTTACGAAGAGCAGCTTGTTCTTCCTGAGAAAAGCGAGTTCTAACAGAGAAAACTACAAGGATGGCGTGAATTCCTTCTTTGGCAAGATCAATGCATTTTACAATTTCCTTCCCAACAAAGTCAGACCCCACAGCAAAATCAAATAGTCCTACAAAATTTGTTTTGATGAGCTTAGGCACAACAAAATTATAACAAAGGGAAAGCAATGATTAGTTAATCAGACTCATCAATCCAAAGCTCCTTACCCGGAGTGTCAATAACATTCACAATTTGACCATCTCTTAATACAGTTCTCTGCAATTCACAAGTGCTTGTTATTCCCGACGAACTTGCCCTCGATTTGAAGGCCTTCCTTCCAAGAATGCTATTACCTGTAGCACTTTTTCCATTACCAGTACGTCCAACCAATACCACTGTTCGGGCCTCATTAGTTGAGACAGTGAGCTCCCAATCATCATCATCTATAGAACTTCCACCCATACTATGAATTCAGGTGCCCTGTAACAACAATTAAAAAAAAAAATCAGAAAGAAGGGGGGAAAAAGCTTTCCAATATCAGGCACAGGGTCCACATATAAAAACCCAAAGGAATTCACAAGAATTCAAGTCTGCCAGTCGAGGATCAAACGCAACATACCCTTCGAAAGATAGTAATTCAGCAATTAAACAACATACATACACCTTCTAGGTTTCTAGATCAAGAATTTGAGCAATAAAGAAGCACCCAAACCAAAAAATCCAGAAAAGATCCAGTCCAATTTACAATGATCGAGACTTATAAAAAGAGCAAGCCATAGAACAGCAAACAAAAGAACTCATGCTATCTCCATATATAGCTTAATTAACGATCATTCAAAACAGTAAAAATCATTCCAACCCTTGAACCGGAAATACTAATCTCCACCCTATATAGTCTAGAGTACAGGTCAAAGCAAGGCAACACAGGGGGTTTTACACAGAATCGAAGACAGAGGAAAGCGACAATCGAGTTGTGAGATTACTTACTCAAAGAATACGCCAATTTGGTATGGATAGCAGAGAGGCGACTCCCACTCCAGGAATATATTGGGAATATGGAAAACGGTGAAACTTGACTTTGGCAGCTTAAGTCCTAAGTTTACTCCTGAGGAAAATGGGAAATTTCTGATGATGCCCCAAAATTTAAGAATATCTACCGACAATATTTGACATAATAAAATTCTTGTTTTGTGAGCAAAAGAGAACGTGAAATGAATGAAAATATTAGGTAAAAAATTTTGTCAAGTGTGTTGACCACTTAGCATTTACAATTAAATCTTTAGGTAAATCTAATTCTCTAAAATATTTTGTCATCTAATTTTGCTAAGCATTAATTTTTTTTTCTAAATCAATTATGCATTTAAAATATTATGTCATGAGCAATTTTAACTTCATTATTAATTAATTAAACAAATCCATTTAATGAATATTTTTTCAGTATTTTTTAGAGTACTGGACGTACTTGAAAAAACAATTTAAGGTGTTGAATGAACTATAAAATATTTTAAGATATTAAATACATTTAAAAAGAACTTCAAGGTGCTGAATACGAATCACAAAATATTTAAAAATGCTGAATACATCTAACAAAAATATTTCAAAATCTTAAGCCATGAAAACATTCATGGCTAATACTCTTTTGCCAAAAAAAAAAATAGTAATTGAGTGGCATATAGAAAAGAATATATTTGCAATCTTTCAGTTTTATATATAAAGTTTTAATTTCATCGTTAGTTATAGGCAAAATTAGCTATTTACTCTACTAATAGAATATGATAACTCTCATATTAAGATACTAAGTGCAAATGTTGGCTTTGTACAGAAAATAAGTGCAAATGTTGGCCCAAAAAAAGTGTTAATAGGAAAGATTTTTTAATTACAAAATGGATAAAAATCAAAATTGTATTACTTATTTAAGGGATGACAGCAGTTAGCAACTATACAAGTTTTCTAATTTAAATTTTATAACCTCGTTTAATTTAGTCCATTATATCAAATAAACACGACTCTGTTTTTGTGAAAAAAACAGTCTATAAAAAATTAGAAGATCTGGGTCAACAACGTAATTGCCTCAATTCTATTCCAGTGCCCGTAAGAAAGGCAAAGCAGCAATACGAAACGTCACGTTTCGGGGCTTAAGAATATGAAAGGACTCGGCGTCTGTGGGTTTAGGGAAATTACAACAAAGTCATTAAAAAAATAATTATTAATAAATCTCAATAATTAGTGATTAATTGTCCTTTTCTACGTCTTTTAGTAATTACATTCTCGTTTTAGAATTTATTGCAACTCTATCTTTTATTTATTTATTTATATATTTATTTATTTTGATCGAAAAGATGAAATCAATTGGGTGAGTTAGTAGTATAATGAATTTTAAGGAGAATTATAATGAGGTCTTGAAGAAGAAAAAAATTACATAATAAGTCACAAAAATTGTTATTGCTTGACTGTTTTTAGGACCTTTTAGTAATTAGTTTTTTTTTAGACTTGATTGTAATTCTTCTTAAATTTTAAAGAGAATTATAATGAGATTTTAAAAAAAAAAATTACAAAACAAGTTATAAAACTTGTTATTCTCCATTTTTTTAGGATTTTTAAGTAATTAATTCTTTTTTTTAAGACTTAATTGTAATTTTCTCTAAATTTTAAAGTCAGGTTGGAGACTTGAGGGCAGTGTACGGCAAACCCCACATCGACTGTTATTCTCACTTTTGTTGGTCCACGCGGGGAGCAATTGGAGCCAGAAAACTTTTCATCAGCTATATTGATCTGACCTTGATCCTTTTTTTTTTTTTAACCAGCGATTTGAATTTGATCTCCACAACTTAACTTTTAAATTTTAATATTACTAATGTTACAAAATATGTAGTATTGTTTTGAAATTTAGGATGATGAGGTTAAAAAAAACTACAAAAGATCGTTTTTTAGATATTTTAAAAAACGCAAACATAAAATTTGATTACCTTTGAAAATTTAAATCTTCTAACTTTACATAGACGTTGGGTTTCGTTGGCCGAAAAAATGTAGGGCTTGGGCTTGATCTTTTAATTTTATAAAATACTTTCTATGCTCTGATCCTAATACTATCTCTGATCCTAATCATAAAACTCAGTTAATTAATTTAGAGAGATTAAAAAACTTAATTAAGTTAATTATTTGTAATGAATAGGTATTGTTTTTCGTATCTTTGCTAATCAAGTTTGTTATCTAGAATTACTATTATTAGAAGGATTATCTTGGAAAAAAATAGATAAATATAAGAGACAAAGTAGATTGAAGTCTTATATTTAGAACCAAAATAAAATTCAAACAAGGTCTTATATTAAAGACCGGAAGTAGTACTATTTAGTATTAAATAATGATTTTTTGTGTCAATAATTGTTATTTTTAAAAAATTAAACTTAACATGTCAACGTATAATAATGTTTGTCACCGCCTAAATATTAATATTAGCACGCTTTCTTAATAACTTTATTATTAGAGCACAAAAATACTTTTTAAAATTAAAAATTAAAATGAAATTTTATATAAACAGTGAAAACATAATATTTAATATTTTTAATTCTTTTTTATAAGAGAATTTTTTTGACTTATTAGTTGTCACGTATTTACAATAGACTCTAACAATATGTTTGAAATATTTAATACGAGTATTATTGTTTCTTTTTACTCTCACTAATTATTATATTAATACTGTATTAGTCAGCGAGACATCATTAATTAATTTTTCCTATAGACCATAGCCATTATTTACATGAGAGAGATATGAGTATTTTTTTTAAAAAAAATAGTTTGCATTTTTAATATATTTAATGAATTTCATCTACATTTTTATCCGCACAATTTAATTGTTTGTATTTTATAAAAAGATTTTAAAAAATAAGTTGTGGGAAAAATTTCTTCGGTTGAAACGATCACTATTGGTGATGAGTCGGCCACATTAAATTGTTTTTTTGGGCAAAAGTCGGCCACATTATATGACACCCATAAGTGGATAAGGCTTTGCAGTATGGGCTAGGAATCTGGGACTCTTGGGTTCAGTGTCTGATATTGAGATCAATGATTTTTTTTTTTTTTTTGGATTGCTCTAGGGTATCCCACCGTCGAGAGCAGTGAGACTAATCCCCCGTCTTTGGGTCGTCGCACGAAATGGTAAGGAACTGGCCACGGGGTGCTTTCCATTCACAAGAGTTGGGGATCGAACCCCCAACCACTTGCTTAAAGGATCAATGATTTTTTTAGCTGCACACACGTATATATGTATATATATCTTTTTATTATAGACAATTTTATTTTCAAACACTGTCAGATATTAAATATAAATATTTTTTAGAAAAAAGATTCAAATTTTGATACGTGACGTTGTAATAGACTATAGCCATTTTATGTTTCATTTTACTTAAATGAAGTAAAGTGATGCATAAACTATTGGGCCCCTCTAAGTGATAAAATTATGGGAAAACGTAAAAAAAATGATAATTCAATTTGAAAAATCCCAAATAGTCACTTCAATAAGAGAAATTCTATTTTAGTCACACATAACTAAATAAAAATTTTGAAATTTGATGAAATGACCATAGCACCCTTACATCATTTGTGCTCATGCTATGAAAATGTTTTGAAAACAATGCAAGTTATGCATTATGTTATCAAACTTGTTAATATCGTTACATAATTTGTTAATCATATTGCAAAAGTTGAAAAATTCACAATTTATTAGGCACTCAAAAATCCATCAAAATCGAAATACCTCTCAAATTACATGGTGAATACATAATTAGTGTTGTTAATATTATGAGAGTTATTAACCTTGTTATTGAAGTTAAAAAAAAAAAAATCCAACTTTCACAATTTCCTGCGGAATATGTTGCTAATTGCATTACTAAAATTGTTAATATCGTAGCATGAATTGTTAACCACGTTGTCAAAGACACTTTTAAACTCAATTTTCAGTTTCATATTCATATCTATATGTCAAAATCAATTCCAACATACTACCTCCGGTCTTAATTATAAGATTTTGTTTGTAAACTACAAATAAGATCTTATAATTAGGACAGGAGGTAGTATTAAACAAGCCATTATGTGTCTCTCTTTCTCCACTTGAACTAAAGTGCATTAAGACAGATTGAAGTCATAGAATGGTTTGTTTAATTAAGACCTCCGATCTTAATTATAAGACTTTGTTTGTAAACTACAAATAAGATTTTATAATTAGGACAGGAGGTAGTATTAAACAAGCCATTATGTGTCCCTCTTTCTCCACTTGAACTAAAGTGCATTAAGACATATCCAAGTCATAGAATGGTGTATGCTCTATGGTATATAGACAAGGTACTCACAGTTATTATCCAATATTCAGATCACACACATTATTTACGTGTGTATACATATTTGCCACCAAACCACCTGATCACGATTCATACTAATTTAGATCAATCCAACACACGTTATATTTTTTGCATATGCACTCAATACCTTGACTAACCTCTCAGAAAATTACAAACCAAACTAATTTGGATCCAGTACATGTTATGTTTAGTATAACAATATTCATGATTGCATACAAAGGGACTGATCCGGTTTTGTTTTTGTTACATAGGTAGCATCAATTCATATTACATTATATATATATATATATATATATATATATATATGCGCTAACTCTTGCACTGATCAAAATATTACGAAGCTTGGCACATACATAAAGCAAAACTATACTATACTACTTAGCTTCTTCTGTAGCAGTTGTAATGCTTTAATATTCTCCTATCTCTATCATATAGTTAGTTACCTGCATTATAGTTGAAAAAAACAAAAACAAAGACACAGATATATTAATTGGAAGATAATTAAAAACTCTCATTAGAACTTTATTTTAACGAGGCCACCAGTGAAATGGTAAAGACTGAAATAGGGACATCAAGAGCTAGCTAAGTACTCATGTTCATTTTTTTGTGCTCTCCTGATGTCATTTCTATCAGAATCAAGTAAATAGAGTTTATTAATTGTTGAGTTAAATTTTGAGTAGACTACTTATTGTTTTTCAAACAAGTTTTTTAATAAAATGATACAAATTAAACATCTCTACACATTAGTTTAATTTTATTTTTGAATAAACTATACAGAGTTTTACTCCTTACTTTCAAAACTTACATAAATACTCAAAATTGAATCACAACCACTTACTATTGATACCAATCTGATCCTGTTTATTAAAGTATAATACCCTATTAACCTGAATGTGTGTGTGTGTGTAAATCAATTTTAACTAGTGGAGGGTGGTTTTCAGTAAAATATTCGAAGGATTAGACTAAAGTAATGCTAGGAAACTACTCGTAATTAATAATTATTTTGTGAAAGGCATGGGGCTCATAGTCTAAAAGAGAAATTCATGTGAATTAATTAAGAAAACCCATGAATATTGGTACGTGGAAACTAATAAATTAATTGAGACTAGCTCAGAGAATTAATGAATGAATGAATTAATGGAAGTAGAAATGAAGGAATATAATACCCAAGGCGAAGATTCTTGTTGTGAGAAGGAGAAGGATGAAGAGGGTGAATGAAGTAATTTCGAGAAGCCAAAGCCTGAATGGCACTCAGATCCTGCCCTCCTGTTGCCATCTGTTCTTCTTCTGCCCTCTCCACTTCTGCTATCTGCTCATTTATATATTCATTCTCATATTTCCATACTAATTCATTCACACGGAGAATCCCAAAAAAATACCTCAAAAATTTGAAAATCCCAAATCAAGCATGACTATAAAAATACGTTGTCATTTGCTTTTCAAATGTTATCAATTGTTATTAAAATATAATAAATAAGACCGATTTAAAATTTTGAAATTCAAAGGTATTTTTTCTGGGATTCTCTCTAATTCAAACTTCCTTCTGTATACACACACATATATATAAATTGTAACATAAAGAAATCTTTTCATGATTCATTATTTTTTACGGTTATATTAGAAGAAATTCAAATAAACTATAAACCTTATATACATGGAACCAAAGTATCTTATAATTATCAAATCTCAACTATTTAAATTTAGTGTGGACGATCAAGATTTAATTATATATATGAACACCATATACTTCCCTTGCAAATATATATATATATATGGACAATACTTACACCAAGTTCTTTTTATCCATTATGTCAAGTTCGATTTCCAATCACATGTGGCCATGTGTCTTATTTTTAAAATATTAGCATTTAATTATAAATCCAAAAAAAAAAGACACATGACCATATGTGATTGGAGAACTTAAAATAATAGATATAAGGAACTTTATCTAAGATTTTTCACACACACACATATATTATGTCTTTGTATTGAATTTCATATAGTTCAAATAAACGTGTCATTTTCTGTCTGCTAAACAAAACATATATAGCTGAAGAAGAAACAACATGACTAGGATTATGTTAAGCCAGCTAATTACAAATAAATAACGAATAATAAATTACATAGATTTCTTTTCAAGGTTTTATTATCTATGTTTTTTTGGAATTATATAATCATTTACTTTATTTTCAGAAACCCGCATAGGTTTTGCATTAAAACAAATAATAAATTACAATATTTTGTATTGGCCTTTATTTAAAGCAGGATAACTTGCCTTATATTATTTTTAAAGGACACAAAATTGTTTCCTAGCAATAGAATAAAGAAGGTATGTGTAACTTCCAATATATATAATAACCTCTCATTTATTTACTGTTGAAATTCTTATAAGTTTGAAAATAAATTGCTTGTATAATAGGAAAGTCAATTTTTAGAAGATGTATATGTTCGTTTAATTAATCATTAATAAATTGAATTTTATATGATATCAAAAAAAAAAATAGCAAGCATTATAATTCATAAAATAAAATACATGACAATAAATTGAATTTGGATATCATCAGTACGTACCTTGGTTCGAATACAAAGGTTTTCATTTTCAAGCTCAATTTCCTATATATGTCATTATTATTGCAAATCATCAGTCAAGAAAAGTATCGAAGGATATATATATATATAAAATATATATATATATGTATGTATGTATACCAAAGAATAATAAATTAAATTTAAATTTCAAGAATAATAAGAAAAAGGGAAAATTGAATTGCCAATTAATTATTACCTTCTTCTGCATGTATTCGATTTCTGCCAGCAGCATCTCGTGCTATGGCATCCGCATTGAACAACGAATGAATAAAGAAAAAAACAGTAATTAATTAAATTTAATTTACAATAATCACTCAAGTAAATTAAAAGCTATTTTTTTAAAAGAAAAAACTGATAGGAAAGCGAAATTGAAGTCACACTACGTAGGCCATATATATATATATATGACTTGCATTACATAACTAGGCACGTTAAATTTTTTGTTTTGTTTAATAAATTAAATTTAAAAAAAAAATGAATTGCACATTTCCAAACTTAACTTGTAGTCCAAGAGTGTTACACCCACACACACACACACACACACACACACATATATATATATCACAAATGCTGTTCAATTTAATTAAAGTACAATACTTATATCAAGTTTTTAATATTCATTATGTTAGATTCTTCAATCACATATAATTATGTATTCTATTTTTGAAATGTTATCATTTAATTATAAACTCATGAATAAAATAAGACGCATGCATAGCTATTTATAATTGGAAAACTTGATATAATAATGAAAATAATCAATGTTTTTTTTTGGCCAAATGAATATAATCAAATTGAACTAACTATTTTTCTTAATTACAATGTTCTCCAAATTCATTCACACATACATATAAATATTTCTTATGACATCTATGCTTGATTTATTTGTTTGTTTATATAATTTGCTGAGTAGGTAAAATTACCTTTTTAGACCTGATTTCTGGAGATCCCTTGTTCAAGTCTAAAGGCCATTTGGTGGCATTGCATTTATTTATTTATTTTCCCTCTATTTCATTGCATCCACACACACACACAACTTGGTAAAATTACCTTTTTGGATCTGATTCTAGAGAGGCCTCGTTCAAGTCTATTCTCCAGCTGCTTCAGCTCCTTCACATTCAGATTGCTCAAGGCATCACCCATCAAATGCCTTCTCACATTCAGAAATTCATACGCATTAATTGTCACAATATAATTAAATGAAATCATCTATATCAATAGTTCAATATAAAACCTCGTGATCTAGCTAGGGTTCTTTTATAACTATATTCAAATATCTTTATGTGCTCCTATTTGTTGGATATGTCTCTATATATGTACTTAGCCATAGAAATTCATGTTTGTGCAGTAGGCTGAATATGACATACAACAACCACCAAGTACTTGGTTTAACTGATAAGGGCTTGTATCAGCATTACCAGAAGTCTCAAGTTTCAACTCGATCTGGATTAGTCTGGACGACCCTCGATAAAATCTCATAAAGCTGGACATGTATAACACTTTTGTAATGTTTAGAAAAAATATTGAAAACCTGGGAAAGCCGTGGCTCTTGCTTATTAATTAGTCATGGAGATGGAATATGTTTAATACACATAATAGGTATAGATTCAAGGAGCAATATATGGAGGCTATGTATGTATGGATACATTATTAGGATTACTCTTATTTATGTATGCTATAAAAATAATTAAGAGGGTTTAATTAATAGATTATATTCACATTTAATTAATTGCTCATTATTATTTTTGCATGGAAACCTTATTTGAAGACATATAATGATGGTTGGGAAAGGAGGGGAAATAATAGGAAATCACCTGTTAGAACTTTGCAGCATCTGAATCTGTTGTCGTAGCTTTGCAGATTCTTGTTGATAATACTGAAAAACCAACAAATTAAGATCTCATTAATGAACTAATCAGTTAATTAACCAACCAAGATCATGAGTGCATATGTGTTTGTGTATGACGTCCGAGCATCATAATGCAAGCATCAAAACCCTATCTCCATTCTCATCTACTTCCTCCTTAACTTGTACATAAATCAAACTAAAAATCAAATCAAGCAAAAAAAAAAAAAACCCTCTAACTAATTTGCAAATATTAAGAAAATTAGTTAAGTTAGTTATTTGTAATAAATGGGTATTGTTAATCATGTGTATTATAATGAAAAATTTATCATAAAGACTATTTTGAGGAAAAATGAATAAATACAAGAGATTAAGTATATTGACGTCCTATATTTAAGACTGAATTAAATTTTCAACTATTATATATATATTTAGGATGGTAAGTAGTATGTTATATGCAATAATATAATATACCTGGGCATTGATTTCAGTGGGAGAGCTAGTACTTGAATGATCTGAACATGCCTTTTTATACCTCTCAATAGTTGACCTAATGCTGTTTCCAATATAATTTTTTCCCCCAAAAAAGTTGACGTATCAAAAGGCAAAAAATGGGTTAATTAGGAATAATCTGATCATAATTTTAGTAGATAGATTCAAACCCATAAAGCAGACAATCCAAAATAAAACTCAACTAACTATATGAACTGGAACAGACTACAAATTTACACACATATATGAAAGTATATATATATAGACGCAGAAAGGTTATTGAAAAGTTATGAACAACGTAACTCTGACACTGTCAAATGAAAAGATCAAATTATGTGAAAGTAATAGCCCTAGGCAGACGCAGACAGGTAAAGAACACAAGGAAAAAGATCTTTAACAATTTCTTTTCACAAAACAGTTCAAACAAAAGAATGGACTTCTCTACACACAAAACCCAGAAACAGAAAGCGATTGTACGTAGAAGAGCATGCGAATCAGATATATACGTGACAGAAACTTCTCAGTATATAATATAAAAGGACATTGTTGGGAAGTGATGAACATTTCATCATACAGATTATAACATTTCTTCTATTACTTAATCGGTGAAACTCTGCGAGTTATATTCCACACACTTACACTCCATTTCTGGGTTTGTGTCAGAAAGATATTTAATCATATATGATGGAATATCCTATCAACTAAAAAAAATGATAATCGTCTCACTCTTGCAAAATATGAGAATAGAGTAAAACTTAGAAGTTACATTTAGAGGGATGAGAGGTAAGAGCTAAACACAACTGAAATCATCACACTCGATGACTTTGAAATCCATGAATAGAAAAAAAGAACTGATCTTCAAAAAGCTGTAAGTTGAGGCAGAACACAAGTTGGTTTCTTCATGAGAATCATCAATATCAAATATACATATACATATAGGGTAAAAGTATATCCAACACCCTGATCTTGTTTTTCAGGTATATCTAGCATCCCAATTTTTTTTACAGTGTATTTAGTACCCTGATCTTTTTTTTTTGGGTACATTTAGCACCCGGTTATTATTTTTTTAGTTGCATCCAGCAGCCTAACATTTAAGGTGGTGGATGCACACTTATCCTATAAATATATGTACACACATTATAAATGAACTCTGTTGCAAGCATCATTAATAAATCATGAAAGTGAGTTTTATTTCTCAAACTCTTTGCCATAAAAAAACTCACATACTACAAAAAATAAATGAAAGTTCCATTCAAAATATCAAGAAACATGCACGTAGATGTAGTCATCAAAAATTGGTTTTATGACTCATTTTATGACACTGTTCAAAAGCAAATTGAATAGAGACATTGCATGATTTTTGTGAGTGATTTGATTTAATATGATAAATAAATATCTATCACAAATGGAATTTCTTATGAATAATTTGTGAACAGCTAAGTTACTTAAAATTCCTTGAATTTGGATGATGTATAGATATAACCCCTTTGATATTTAAAACTTAATAATAAAGACTAAAATATATATTTAGTCTCTTAACTTTATACAAGGTTTCGGTTTGATCCCTTAACTTTAAAAAATATACTTTTAATCCTAAAATTATTAGTCTTAAATGATAATTTTTATAACAATAATTGTTGATTTGAAAATTAAACTTAATATGTTAGCATTCTCAATATCATCATTTTTTGTTAATAGTTTTAGGTTTAGAGAATTAAAAGTTTTTTTTTTTTTAAAGTTCAAGAACCAAGTGAAACTTTGTATAAAGTTAAAAGACTAAAAGTAGACTTTAGCCAATAATAAATCTCCTTGACCGATCAAGTTTGTGCAAATAACAATCCCAACCATCAATAATATACTCCCTGAAAACTTTATTATGTGCATATGATACCCTCAAACTTCCGAGTTATCTGCAAATAACCCCTAAACTTTACGGTGCGTGTGAATAAGTAATGAGCAAAACTAATCACTGGGGTGTTATATGCACATACATAAAAGTTTAAGGGAGTTCATTATGAAGTTTTAAGATTCAGAAAAATTCTCTGTAAATAAAATAAAATTAATAAAGTTCAAGAGAATCATGTATAATTAAGCCTTTGTGAAAGACATTGACAAATAACTGTGCGTCACCAATTTTTAAATTTTTGTTTTGTTTCATTGTAGCTACACCTGGCTCTCTCTCTCCACGATATAGCCATCATCAAAGAAGACAAAGTCTTGTTTTTCTCAAGAGTGTCAACTTCTCCTGTTCATTCTCCCATATGCATGAAAAGTCAGAAAGGTTATTTAGTTATAAGTTTTGTTGACTTTTTCTCCTTTATTAGCTTCTGTAGCTTCATGATCGCGGTAATAATAATTATTAATGAAGCAAACAGTAACTGGTATAACTTTCTTCTCTGTCTCGGTAAGAAAGAATCCAAACCCAGACACAAAAGATCATGCAATGTATATATGTATATATGTGAACATGACTATTCTTTTTCAAAATTCAAACTTGATGATTAGGTTAAGATTTCATATATCTCACACTAGGGTTTTTCCAAAAGCATGCATGCATCTTGATTATGTTACTGAAAAGTGATGACAAATAATTATGTTTTACAAATGTAGAGCCAAAGATTCAGTAGGGAAAAGTATTGAATGATATTAAATGGCCTGTAGTTTTGTTAACATGATGATTACACAATATCAAGAAACCTTTTTTTTTTTTTGGGTCAGACATCAACTAAGAAGAATGCCAAGGTCATCCGTATCAATTTGTTTTTACACTATTTTACCAAACATTTGTTTGAAAACAAATCAAGAGTGATCAGAAACAGGGGTTCATCAAGCTATATATCAAGGAAAATTTGCTGTAATTAGTTTAGAATTTTAAAGTTTGAGTGGATTGAGAAAAATGGATAGAAATGAATCGGGAAATTAGATCAGAATGGTAGGACTAAATCAGAAAAGCATGAAGATATTAAGAAGAAGATAATTATAATTATAATTAATGAGGACACTCAAGGCATTTTGGATTGACACAAGAATAGAAGAACAAGAATTTTTTTTAAAAAAAAATTTTAATTGAAATGATTTTTTTTAAAAATTCTCTGCCATTCTTCTCACCTTATGCATATTAATTTCAGAAGAGGAAAAATTAAGAATAATGTTCACATTGAAACTAAATAAAGAAATTAAATTCCCTTTATCAAAAATTTATTGTCTCAAGTCTTAACTTCACTTATTCCCCTCTCATCCTCTCCTATACCAAAACAAGCTCCTGTCTTGCAAAAAAGAAAATAAAAATAACAACAGATTGATCAGTTCCATTCACATCTTCTACATTCACACCAACAAACACAGACACAGACACACACGCACACACGCTCACCCCCCATTCAGGAAGGCTCTGGGAAAAAATAATTTACGATTCTGAAGATGAGCTATATCAACATCAAACACAATAATATACTATTATATATATATATATATATATCCAACTCAATATATATATAGATATAAAATGTGTAAGAGATAGAATATAGTGAATAGGGAATGATGGAAGAAGAATTACTTGTTGTTGGAGTACTCATAGAGACGACCACGATTGGAGAAGACGATGAGGGAAACTTCAGCATCACAGAGAACAGAAAGCTCATAAGCTTTCTTCAAAAGCCCATTCCTTCTTTTGCAGAATGTCACCTGTCGATTCGTTGTGTTCTCTATCCTCTTTATCTCTATCTTCCCCCTCCCCATCTGCAATATATATATATATATATTCTCTCTCAGATTCATCCCTTTTTCCTTTGTTACAAGCTAAACCAAAATCAATCCAGCTAGATCTCAAGGAAAAACAAAACAAGATGGTTCACAGATACATAGTAGTGTGTATGTATTTATGCGTCACCTTTTGATTTTCGTGCGAGTGTGTTTGAGTTTTGACCCTATTTCTCTTAGCTTTCCTAACGAAGAAAAACTCTACTTTAGGGACGTCACAGATTTGAATATGTGAAAGAATTCTGCAGAAAAACTGGACATCTGTATTTGCTTTTAAACACAAAATCATGCAAAGTTTGAACATAAGAATATTGATCAGACTGATCAAACCCTTTTTGCCTCGACGGTTTTTTGAAAGGAGAAAAAAAAACAACAAAAGCTTGGTGCAGAGTGAGTATGGGGAACTGGAGCAACGGGAATCGATGAGTGATGAGTGAAGACTTTTGTTTGTTTTCTGTTTCTGGGAAAGCAGATGGATAGATGTCCGAGAAAATAACTGAAAAAATAATAAGACGAAGAAATAATAGAAGGGAAAACACATTAAGATCTCGCAGAGAGGGAAGAAAAAGAACATTCTATTATGGGTCTGCCAATAGATCTAAAAGATGAACCGCTTGGACACGAAACTGAGCTCATCATCATCATCAAGGGTTTGATTAATTATTGCTTTGTTCCTTGACGAGGGTTTTCTTTCATAATAAGAACAGAATAAAAGGAAAAAACAACAAGAAGAAAGCTTTACCTTCTTCAATATATCTGTGAACTTCCTCCCACTTCTCCAGCTGAGCTGATACTTAAGCTTCCAGGAAAATATCGATCAGACTGTGTGTGTCTATATATATATATATATATATATATATAGCTGAGCTAACCGAGCTTTTAATCTCTTCCACTTGCTTCTCTGCTGTATTTATAGCGATGCTTTCTTTTTGGATCCTTTAAATGACTGAATGAGAGAGAAAGAGAAAAAGAAAAGTTCTGAGAAAGAAAAGGACCAGGTGGCCGGAATGGGTTTTCTTGCCAATAACTCATGCAAGAAGTAAATGTTTGAGCCAAATGATGCATCCTTCCAGGTGTATATTCGCACCAAATACGGCAAATTTTGTTTTCTTTCCCACGCACTATGATTTTCCCCCCCCCTCAATTTCTACCCTCCTATCTTTTCATTATCATTTGATTAAAATTTGAATGTTCTATATTCCATTTTATGTAAATATTAGGGTTAATATAATTTTTGGTCTATTTTGGGCTTAGTCTCTCAAATTTCAAATACATGGTTTTAGTCCCTAAAATTTAGTTTGTCTTAAAATGCTAGTTTCTAAAAATATAACAGTATTAAAATCTGATGAACTATCATAAATGGCATTAGATTGGTAATGTGGACTCACTACATAGTGCGTAACTTGATCTTGTGCGGATGACAGATTGTATGGAGGGAGATGAGTTCTTGAAATGCAGCGGAATGAATAGCTTCCCAAATGAAAAACGAGGGAAAAAAAGGGGCTAATTTAAGGACCTATTCTTTGTTTTTCCCTCTTTATTACCCACACAAGATCCAACTAAGTGCTACCTAATAAAACCACATCACCATATTAACGCCACTTATGAAAATTCAGCAGATTTTAACATTGTTGTACCTCCAGGAACTAATATCCTAAGAACTAAATTTCAGGGACTAAAACTATGAGTTTTGAATTAGCTAAATTATACTTTTAGTCTTTTAACTTTTACATAAGGTTTTATTTTGGTCTCTTAACTTTAAAAGTAAATTTTTAGTCCTCTAACCCCAAAAATGTTAACAAAAAATAATGATATTGAGTTCTTAAATGCTAATAAAATATTACCAAATGCTAACGTATTAAGTTTAATATTCAAAATAACCATGATTTTTATAAAAAATATCATTTAAGACTAACAATTTTAGCATTAAAGGACTAAAAATATATTTTTTAAAGTTAAAGAATCAAACTAAAACCTTATATAAAGTTAAAGAACCAAATATATACTTTAGCTATTTTAAATTTAAGGGACCAAAACCAAAATAAGTATAAATTTCAAGGGAAAAATTATATTAACTCTAAATATTATTATAATTTTACTTGAATGATAATAAATAATTTTTAACTGTTAAAATTTGATGATTTGAAGAGCTGACAACCATAGATTATTATTATTATTATTATTATTATTATTATTATTATTATTATTATTATAAAGTAGATTTTCTTCTTATATTTTTTTTACCACATTTGTGAACTATTCAAATAGAATTTTAAATTTTAAATTTATGTATATATTTTTTTAAGTAAAATTATAATAATAATTTATAAATTGTAAAATATGAATCGTTGGAATTTTAATCTAACGATGGTGAAGGGAATAAGGGGTAGAGAAGAAGAAGTGTAGATAGCCTTATTAACCCTTAAAGGTCAATAATAAACCTAATTGAACCTTTACATTTACATAGATAACTCTCATACTATTAGTTTTGTTCACTATTTATTTACAAATAACTTAAATTTTAAGGAGCTTGTCTACATGTAACTTAAAGTTTGAGAGTATAAAACTAATAGTTTGTGTACTGTTTTATTTAATCTCGTACTATATAAATTTGAAAGTTTAAGTGGTTTATTATTATGAAATTTAAAAGTTAAGTGTGTTATTTAATCATGCACATGATTCTAAGTTAAGGGAAAATTTATATAATTTAGCCTTATTTTTTAATGTATGTACTGTTATTATCAATATTTTTAAATCGTTATTTAATATATATAAAACATTACTAGAAGGGTTATGAATAATCCAGTTAGGTCAAATTGTGATCAAATTAATGGTAATTAATTAAATTTCAAGCGGAGCTTGTAGGATGTGGAAAAGAATTGCACCAAGAGAGCTATTTTTATATGAGCCGGCATTGCTAGAATCTGGTTTGGTAGCATCATACACACAAACACAAATACACATACGTTATACATATGCATGCATATACATACATGCACACACACACACATCCTTTGGTAGTTGACCAAAATAATTTTAGAGGAGTCCGCCTAATTTTATGTATTTAATTTGGCCTCAAGTCTTTTCATTCAAAATTATACTTACATCAAATTCTTTATACCTATTTATATCAAATTTTTCAATCACATTGATATATAATGTGTTCTATTTTTTTACATTGATTTATAGTTTAATAATAATATTTTAAAAATAGGAAGCATAGCCATATGTAATTGGAGAACTTGACATGATAGATATAAAGAATGTTTTGATTCGATTTTAATAAAATGCTGTTAAACTGTAAAAAATATTTATTTATTGTTTTTAATGAGAGAATTGTATAATAAGTAGATAAAACATTTCGTGTTTAGCATTATATACTGTTATACCGACAAAAAAATAAAATAAAACAACACTGAGTCTATAATCCAGATAGAAGATAAAAAAATGAAGATATAACTTTTTCAAATGATTTTATTATTAAAAATTGATTACATTAAAAAAATTATTCTTCATTTTTTTATTTTATAAAAGACTAAATTTCTTTTTCTTTTTGACCAAAAAATTATTAGACTTGATTCACCCAAAAAAAGATGATTAGACTTGAAAGGTTGCTTTTAATTTAATTTTACGAGAAGCCATCTTGACAAGAATATTATGAATAAGGTGATAATATAAATAAAAGTGTTATCCTCCTTAAATTTGGAAAAGGGGTGTAAGAGAAAGAATTGTCCTTGTCCATTCAGAAAAAGGAAAAAGTGGCAGCAGCATCATGAATATAAACATATAGGTGGAGGTTCACTAATAATAGGGTTTCTCTATACAAACCATTCCAAACAATATTTGGTTAATTGGTCTCATATAGTCAGAACTATTTATAGGATATTTAGCATCTAAATTTGGAAGCTTGTAAGCGAAGAATAATTAACTTTTGTCTTTAATTAACCTTCTTTTCTTTTTATTTCCTTTGCTTTCTTTTTGATATGGACAAAGAATATAATCTATTGATAGTAAAAACTAATCTCTCTCTGTTACAAAATGAATCTTATATTTAGTACTAGAAGTAGTACTTGCTTAAGGGCTAAGATGATATGACCCCAGTCTTAGCATCCTACATGGCATCTAGCATGGCATTCGAATCCCATATTGTGGCCAAGGTGGCATCACCCATGGCAGCCACATCATAGGCAGCACAGTCATCAAGAATGTGACCATGTCATGTGAGAAAAGTCAAGTCTAATCAATTCTAAGATATTTTATAGAGAATAATAGAATTGAAGGCTCAACAACTAGAAGTCTGATAGAAGGTGAAAGAATTAGTAGGTTAGGCTATGGAGAGAGAGCATTTAGACTTCAATTTGACACATTAAAAGTCCATAATGTTAGTATACATATGTTGAGGCCGTAAAAATGGAGTCTTAAGAATACACATTCAAATCCATATGCATGCTCTCACAAGTCACAACCAATAGAAGCTTAATTAAACACGCGTGGTAAAGTATGAAGATACATGAATTTGTTATACTCCTGCCTGATTAACCAATTTGAGTAGATTAAGAATGTCAGTTAATTAAATTAATTAATGTGATTTGTTTTTTCTAAACCTTCACAAGTAACTTCTTTAATTACCCTCCCTTCCTCTCCTACTTGATTATTGTCAAGAAAATATTAATATGATTAATTTGAAAAAAATTGATAACATGTGAAATAAGTCTTACATATATAGCTAACATCAATTCTCCAATTAAGTCTTATATTAAATACTGGAGGAATAAGATATACATGAAGGAAGCTTCATTGCATGTTGGGTTAAACGATAAACCAGATATAGTTGTTTTGAGATTTGTGTCAATTTGATTATTTTAATGTTATTTTAGTATATTTTCAGCCGATGAATATAGATAAGCAAATCATGAACCTAACATATGATTTCATTAATTAGGTGCATGGCATGTTTAACGGGTTAAGGTACAAATTTTCCCGAAAAGTTTTTATTTAGAAGAATTGGGCATTTGTAATTCTGTTGAGAGCAAATGTGTCCTATAAGTTTAAAAATGTTAACGATTAATGTCACTATTGTAATAGTCAATATTAGTTTTTTAATATTGTCACGATCTTAAACTATCCAGACAAATTTGCACCATAACCCTATATTAATTGAGTTTTGTCCAATCACATGTTTGTGATCTTTCTGTCATATACATACATATATAGGTAAACATGCATGCATATATACATACTACACAAGCATACACAAACACACACATATATTTTGATACCCTACATGCATGTATAAAGATATATGAGAGAATGTTGCTTGCTTCTGTAATGGGCTGGAAGACAAAAATTGACTTGGTGAAGGGAATCTGTCGTTTTTCGGGGACCTGAATTAGCCAAAATGTGAAGGCACAGTGAATGAACATAATCTAAAATGGTTTGAGGGATTGAACTGACAAGGGCGTGTAGTACTATACTGTTCTGTTATGAGTTCCATTTAAAGGGCCAATTTAGTCCATTGGTGCTTTCCACCTATTGTGCGCTATTATTGTTCGCAAACATTTTTCAAACCTTGAAAATGAAATCATTCCAAGGCCATATGATTGTTCTAAAAAAAATTTGTGGTGAAGGTTCCTCTATCGAGAAAATCTGCCCTTAATTTGAATCTAATGAAATTCACGTTGCTTTATCTGGCAGTTAACCTGTACTATGTTTAATAAATCTTAATTTATTGAATGTTTAATAAATCTTAATTTGATTAAGGGGGTGTTTGGGAACCTAGAAAAGTGCTTTTTACCACAAAATAAAACAGACTCATCTACATATTTACTTCGTATATCGTAAAAGCACTTCTAAAACCATAGTTTGGTTTCCATCCAAATACCCCTAATAAGTGATTAATCGACTGAGGCACATCGGTTTATTTCTTGAAAGATTGGTAAACAATAACTTCCATATTGGCATTGAATTTATCAAAAGCATTTGTACGAGAGAGGATTTCATACCATTCCACATGTATTAACTTGAAACCTAAGATTTGTTTGTTCATGACCATATTGATTATTCCAACCCTTTTGTTTGTTGTGGAAATTTTTTATTAGATAATTTCTGTACTAATTGGATTGTTTCCTCAAGCTCAAAATGGTACTCCTTTGAATCCTTTTGGTTCTAAATATAAAAGTTAATTGGAAGATTTGTTTTGGTTCTAAATATAATAGTTTAATCCATTTTATCTTCTAAATTTAAAATATTTTTACTCAAAACTATCCCTATTAATTACATATATTAAGGGAAAGTTTCCATGTGAAGGTAGTTTCAATGCAAATGATTAAACATCTTATCTTAAGGAAATCAATACACATTTTTACAAATAATTAATTTAACTAATTTTTTAATATTTATAAATTAGTTATCTATCTCTTATATTTAGAGTTAGAGGCAGTATTCATTGAGCCATTCAAAGTCAACCTGAGGTCCTCAGGGCACTAAAAGTGTCATTCTTGGATTTGCATGTTCTTGGAGGCCTTGCTGTTGGCGTGGACTGATCATTGAGTTTGGGCTTATTGTTATTGTTGTTGGGTCATTGGTCAAATTTTGTGTTGGAATTAAACCACTTCATTTATATAAGAAGCCCATAACCTATCATTTATGGGTCAGTAAGCTGTATCCTCTCACCAAAAAGGGGGGAAAATTCGATTCCACATCACAAGGCTTAAGAGGCATTATAGATTAAGGGGTGCCAATGTAAACGCTTGAGAGTCTGTTGTAGGCTTGCCCTGCTCAACATGATATCACCTATAGGGAGCTAGATCAAGCATCCTTCTCTTATGGCTTGGGTTGAATCTGGACTCCTACCTAAAAATTTTTGTACAAAAAAAAAACATAGAGGTCTCTAACCAAACACATGGGTCTTGAAAGTTCATGAAATTTACTAATCTGGATCTATTTTTTGCAAGTATTAAAAAATTAGACTGGTTCAATATGCGGATAATCATTTTAATTTTGATATATTTTTAATTTTATGCCGTAATATTTCCATCACAAGTGACATTTTAGAAAAGATTCAATTTATAAAATGAGATTTGAATAAAATGCAAGCACTGTCAACTTGACGTTACAAGCAAGATCAAACCCACAACCTCCTGTTTACAAATGAGCATTCATATCACCAGGTTATAAAACTGTTGATAGTATGCAAATGATACTTTGATTGCTGGTAATTGATATGATTCATGATACTGAGAAAATGGGGGGAAAGGAGGACAAGAATAAAAATTTAAAGAGTTCCATGAGCTATGCATGGGTATAAAACAAATGGATCAGGACCTTAATGCTTCCCACTCTAATTCAAAGAAAAAAAAAATTATATATCAATCAGTTAGATAAATTAGTTTTAAAAAAATGATAAATATGATAGAGAAATATGCTGATTTCTTATATTTTAGAATGAAATCTAACTTCAATTAACTTTTATATATTAAGAATCGGAAAGAGAATGAATTTCAATCATAAGGTAACACTCTGCATGATGGGGACTCTAAATGGCGCTTGGGTGCTACTTTAAGATGCCTCCTCGCTATACTTTTATCTAAATCTGTTTTAAGTCCTTCGTCGGCTCCTTTCAAAGCACCAAAGGTGTATATAAATTATTCAAAGGTTTTCTATATAAAGATTATGTTTGAATAAAAATTTTAAATACACCATAGTCAATTAATGGTGGATTGTCAATTCATATTTTGTATCCAAAGATTCTCAAACTTACGAGTTTTAGCAAACTCGTGATAAGGAGGTAAACTCAAATCATGAGCTTGCTCGTAAGAATTTATCAACTTACTTTTATTAATAAATTGTTATTATAACTAAATGATTAAATGATTAAAATAAAAAATGGTGACAATTTGGATTAAATATATATCAAATTCAAGTCATTGAAATGTTTTTTTAAAAATAAAAATCAATTATATTATAGAGTAAAAAAGTAAAATATTCAAAATGCAAGTTTAATAGGAGAGTCCATGAAATTAAATTATGAGAATGTATCAAATCATGAAATTAAATTCATCAATATTCATAATTTATTATAGTCAGATATAAAAATTTCTATGAAACCCAAAGATAGTATTAATACTAGTTTTTTCTTTCCTAGGCAGTAGACACAAATATTCTTTTATTAGAGACAATCCTATTTGAGAAGCTGTCAAGTAGTACTAAATATAAAGATGTTAAATAGAGTCAACTTGACAACAGCATCTATACATGTGCAGGTTCGAGCTCTCTCTCTCTCTCTATCTCTATATATATATATTCCCCTAAAGTGTTGCATTAATTTTCGTTATAAATTTGGAGAGAAGAAAACATTATTAATAGTTTATTTTGTGCAGAAATAATGGCTGGTGAAGCGCCTGTTATTCCTCTGCTTACACCATACAAGATGGGAAATTTCAATCTATCACATAGGTATATGCATCTATATATACTCAAATTCTCGAGGAATCTCTTCATTTTTTTCTGCTATAAATTCATGTTGATTAGATTAATTAGGTGTGTTTTTCTTAGAGATTTTTGAAGGAGTCAAGGAAACAAAGAAAATTGCGGAGCAATACAGCAGATGATCTTTTAAAATTATAGTGTAATATAATATTGCACTTTTGTTTTTAATAATCGACATTAAATCAACCATTAAAATGGATCAGAACTCATAAGTCTGCTTTACCCGAGTTAGACTAAACATTGACAACTGAAGAGAAACCAAGATTTTTTTAAGGAGTTGAAATAGGAAAGGGGTTCTGAAATTGACCTTAACAGATTGAATTTTTGGGCCTAAACCGATGTTTAGTACGTAGCAAGAAAGCAAATTGAATTTTTGTTTGGTAGTATGAATATCAAAATGATGAAACGAATAAGCTTAATTAGGATGCAAAACAGACAAGAGTGCCCCTTACAATTAAATATTGTTGAGAATGAAATTAGAGATGACAGAAGAGAGAGGACGCTAAAGGAGAAAGAAAGAAAGAAAGAAAGAAAGAAAGAAAGAAAGAAAGAAGAGAGGGAGGGAGGGGCAAAATGGTCTACAATAGTGTTTTAGATAAGGGCAAAATGGTCCACAAGTTTTGTTTTCCCACCTTCGTCTTTAGAATTCCAATTCACATACTATCTCTCTTATCTTTATTATATTATAGGATACCCTTAATCACTTCATTTAAACCAAGGAGAGGTGATTAACTTAATAGTCTAAAAATAAAATAAACTTCTGAATTTACCTATATTTAATATTATAAATTACATCCAACTTGTTATAGAAGTTGCAATTAATGAAATTTTAGAGAGGGATAATCTTAGAAAAATGAAATTAATACCCCTATTTAGTTATGACCTTATAATAAAGACCTTATACTTCTAAAATATGCTTTGTAATAAGAATCAGAGATTTTTTTTTTTTTGGTTTTTGAATTGAAATTTCATTTGCTTTTGGTGTACAGAATTGTTTTGGCTCCCTTGACTAGACAGAGATTTTACAGTGATGAACCTCAGCCGCATGCAATCTTATATTACTCTCAAAGAACTTCCAAAGGGGGTCTTCTCATAGCTGAATCTGCTGCTATTTCTAACACTGCTCGAGCGTACGTAATACTCTTCCGTTCTTTAATTTAGATCTAATTAACTAATTAAACTGCATTAAATATATTAGTTAAATTAGTTAATATAATATGTTTTTTTTTCCTAAAATACCATAACATTCTTTCTTAATTTTTTTTCCTTCATCTCCTATTTGATTATTATTAGGAGAATATTAATAGGGTTAATTTAAAAAGAATTTAATAAACATATGAGATAAGTCTCACATATAGGATTAATATTAACTCTCCAATTAGGTCCTTCATTAGGGAGTGGAGGAGTATTATTTTTACACCTTAAATTATATCATTATTTTTTATGTTTATTATTAGGAAAAATTAGTCTTTTGGTCATTCAACTATTAACTTACTTGTAATTTAATCCCTCAATTATGACTCACTATGACTCAGTTCTTGAATGTTTGACTCCCATATGACTCACTCTTTAAACTTTCCATATTTAATAATTTAATCCTTATTATACATAATTTATTTTTAAACATAAAATAATTATCCTACATGGCAAAAAAATTACTTTTAACACTATTAAAAGTTGCAAACATGTCATCCAAGTCAGCTTATACGCATTGATGAATTTTTTAAGGAAACAAAAGACCGTCCGGCGGACTCAACTCATCGTCCTTGACTCCTTTCCTTTCTCCTCACCTTTTGAGAACCATGTCCACTTCTTCACTGGCATTCTCTAATCTCTTCTTCCTCCACGCCTTTCCAGAGACAAAACATGCTCTATCTTCTTCGTTATCCCTCCACACATTTCTCCTCCCAGTGATTCTCACTCAGCCTGCAGCGCTCTCGAGTTTGAGCGACCCTTTGATTCAGGTGCATAACCTGGTGGGGGTGTGGCCAATTAAAATTTGTACATTTGCCACTTTGATTCTAAAGGCCATAAAAGAACAAAACAGTTGCATCATCCTTCAACCTCCTCATATACATAGCGGGAGGACAAATGTGTGGAGGGGGTTATGAGGAAGAAATGAAACGAGGAAGAAGACAAAGCATGTGCGTCTCTATGAGGAGAAAGGAGAGGACGATGTCCACCAGATGGCTTTTTTATTTTTTGGGTAACAGACCAGATGGTTTTTTAATAGTGAAGTAATTTTTTCTGCCACGTAGGATAATTATTTTATGTTTAAAAATAAATTATGCATGATAAGGATTAAATTATTAAATATGAAAAGTTCAAAGAATGAGTTATAGTCGGGTCAAAAGTTCAAGGATTGAATTATACCGAGTCATAGTTAAGGGACTAAGTTATAAGTGAATTAATAGTTGAAGGACCAAAAGATTAATTTTCCCTTATTCTTATTATTATATCCCCTTTTTTCGAAAATGTGTTTCTTATTCGTCATAAATTATTGTTCGATTTTATAGGTATCCTAGAACACCGGGCATATGGACGAAGGAGCAAGTAGAATCATGGAAACCCATTGTGGATGCTGTTCATGACAAAGGTGGCATCTTCTTTTGTCAGATTTGGCACGCTGGAAGGGTTTCAAGTTTAGGTACTTTCTTATTAAAATTTATGTGAAAGTGTGTTTTTAATCCTCTAATTGTATGTCATATTTTAGTTTGAATTTTTAATTTTGTAGCATATCTTTGTTTGTTTCAGTGCCATTAGTTTGAAACCATTTTTTTGTCAAGTTATTTTAAAAAAATAATTTTAACATATTTACATTTAAGAATATTTTGTCAATATTTAAATTTTTTTAACAAGACATTTAAAATTTCAGTATCTACATTTTTTTGAATAAAAAAAGTAAGATCAAAGCTAGTTACCATACAAACAAAGGGGTGAGACACGTGCATGAGCAAACACGTCTTCGGTTTGATGTTGAGCTAGGTAGGGTGTAATGTCAACGTCAGTGGCATTAGGGTTGGAGGATTGAAAATAGGGAAAATCCCAAAAAAGGTCCTTGGAATATAGAAAATGCCAGATTGGGTTCTTAAATTTCGAAAATGACAGAATGGGTCATTGACCCAATATGTCATTTGTGAAATTCAGGCGAATTGACAATTTTGCCCTCATTTATTCATTCACTACAATGATTCAAGGAATCACTATAAGAGTTTAGGTGTTACCTAGATTCGTGTAACGAATAACTACTCACTTTTTCATAGTCAGGTGTCTTGTTATTAACTACAACTAATTCTGTAATCACTAGAACAATGTAAGCATTACCTAGATTTGTGTATAGAATAACTACTCATTTTTTCATAGTCAGGTATCTTATTATTGTCAGATACCTTATTATTAACTACAACGAATCTTGTAATCACTAGAACAGTGCAAGCATTACCTAGATTTGTTTAGAGAATAACTACTCACTTTTGCTCAGGGGCAAAAATGTCAATTCGCCTGAATTTCACAAATGACAGATTGGGTCAATGACCCATTCTGTCATTTTCGAAATTTAAGGACCCAGTCTGGGATTTGGTATATTCCAAGGGCTTTTTCTGGGATTTTCCCTTGAAAATAAGTAATATAAAAATTAATGAATCAAAATGTGCATATACTTTTGTTGGCCCAAGAAAAAAAAAGGTGCATATACTTTTTCTCAAAATTTATGTAGGCTTTTGTATTATATCTTTTTTAGTTTTTAATATAAGAGTTACTTAATTAATTATTCAGATAGATGAAGGAAATGAGATTAATTAGTTACTTATAATAAATATGATTAAACCTCCCTATGAATATCCCTGTATATTATAGATTACATATTAGTTTATAAGTTATTAGGTAAATAAGTTCGAAAGAAAAATACTGCCTCAAGTCCTTAATATAAGAGTTAGTTTGACTTTTAATTTGGTTCTAAATATAAGACTCCAATCCACTTTGTCTCTATCATATTTATTCATTTTTCCCAAGTTAGTCATTTCAGTTGTCACGTATATTAAATGTTTCATCAAATGTTAAAACTAATACACTTGATTAGCAAGTGTATTTTAGAAAAAATAGTTCCTATTAAAAATTTTCTTAATTTATTTAAATTAATCAACTAGCTTTTATATTAAGAACTGGAGGTAGTAATAAGTATGGAAACAAAATAAATTAATGTCTTATATTTAGAAGCGAACATAATCCTTTAACTAGTTCTTATATATTAATGATTAGAGGTAATATATATTTTTTAAATCTAGCTACAATCTTTCATAATTAAATTCTAAGCTAAACTATATATTTGGTCCTTTAATTGTATATAAGGTTTTAATTTGATCTATTAACTTTAAAAAGTATATTTCCAATCCTTTAAACCTAAAATTATTAGTCTTCAATAATATATATATTTTATAATATTCATGATTATTTTAAAAATTAAACTTAATAAGCATTTAAAAGATTAAACGCATACTTTAGCCTAAATTTTGTGGCTCCACTCAAAGCAATACCTACATTATTCTTCGCTCAAGTTTATTATATTGTATATAACTTGTATCTCCTTCTTCTTCTCTACTGGTTCGTTTTCTGTTTAATTTAAACCTATCAATAATAATTTTATGTCCCTATAACTTACAAATGACGTATATATTGAAAAGAGTTTCAGCCATACGGGCAAGCCCCAATATCTTGTACAGACAAAGGAGTGGCTCCACAAATACGAAGTAATGGCATCGATGTTGCCAGATATACCCCTCCAAGAAGATTGAGAACTTTTGAAATTCCTCAAATCATCAATGACTTCAGAATTGCTGCGATGAATGCTATGGAAGCCGGTACGTATAACCTAGGTTCTCTAACTATAAAATCTTGTGAGAAATATCGGACCACTTTATAAAAAAATTAGTTGAAAGTACGCAATTAAGTGTAAAAAAAACTTTTATATTTTTTTGGGTGAACGTGCAAATCCACTCATGAAGTGTTTCGTCATGCGCATCAATCTAGCACTATATACTTTTCACAAGTATAAACCATACATGAAATTTTTAAAATTATGTAAAAATATGATGACCGTTTATCAAACATATACATTAAAAAAAATAGTGTAAAAATACACATAAAGTTTTCAAAATGGTATAAAAATGGCATAGCAATTGGAAACTTTTTGCGTATTTTTACAATTTAAAAACTTTATATGTATTTTTGCATCATTTTTTTGGTTGATATGTTTATTAAACCGTCAGTGTAAGTTGACTTAAGGGTAAAGGTATTGTACCATTTTAAAGACTCATATACTTTTGCACCTAAAAAAAGTTTATGCTATTTGATGCCCTTGGTGAATACTTTATGGGTAGATTTACATCTTAACCCTTTTTTTTTCCCCATAGTATTACACATAATCAAGTTGAAATAAGATAGATGATGAGAGTATTTAAGAAAGGATAGTTTTAAAAGGAAGGATCATAGTTAAGACACTCCTTAGGGGACATATTTACACTCCGATCCTTCTATTATATTAAAAAATAGTTGTAAATTAATTAATTAATTAATAATAGTTGTCAATCTCAAGGCCTAATTAAGTATAAATAAGTCCCTTAAAAGAAGAGACTTGGCTGTGATTCCTCCGTTTTTGAAGAGTTCTGCACTAGTGACCATGAGAATAATCTTATAATTCAGATTGGAGGAAGTAGCATCTAACTGATCAAGCTGTCAGATTTTGTGTGTGTGTGTGTGTGTGTAGATATTATGGATAATGCGACATTGCATTTTCTTTACTTTCAAATAATAACCAGACTATTTGAAATAGTGGGAACTAAATTGAAATATGTTAATGAATTTAGAGAGACTAAAGCATTTATAGGCCAGAAATATCAATGGCACTATTTTTTTTTTTTTAACTTCTTGCAAGTAATGAACCAAATACTACAAATCTAAAACAATAATGCTTGTGCAAACGCAGGTTTTGATGGGGTTGAGATTCATGGTGCCCATGGTTATCTTCTTGACCAATTTATGAAAAATAAAGTCAATGATCGAACAGATAAATATGGTGGATCATTAGAGAACTGTTGTCGATTTCCATTAGAGGTAGTTAAAGCTGTTACAGATGAGGTAGGAGCAGAAAGAGTAGGAATTAGATTATCTCCTTTTTCAAATTATTGTGAATGTGAAGACTCTAATCCTCAAGAACTTGGCCTATACATGGCCAATTCCCTAAGCAAATATGGTACTTTGTATTGTCACATGGTAGAGCCAAGAATGAAGACTATTGGAGAAAAAGATGATGAGAGCCCTCATAGTCTTGTGCCCATAAGAAAGGCCTTTAATGGAACCTTTATTGTCGCCGGAGGCTATGATCGGAATGATGGCAATCACGCGGTGGTGAATGACAGGACGGATCTTGTTGCCTATGGACGGTTGTTCTTGGCAAATCCAGATTTGCCAAAGAGATTTGAGCTTGATGCTCCTCTTAACAAGTACAATAGAGAGACATTTTATACTTCTGATCCTGTGATAGGATATACAGATTATCCATTTCTTGAAGATAGTTCTTAATCTTTAGTCAATTTTAGGGGTTTTTATTTTGTTTGCTCATTCTAATTTCTTTGTTGAGTGTAATAACCTTACTATTTCATTTGTTACAGCTCATGTTTTAATTTTTGTTCAAGTTTAGATTTTTTTTATTAATATCTAAACTCTTCAAATTGAGTTTTAGTGGTTGATATTTATCTATTTACTTCTGTTAGAAATATTAAATATAAAACAAGAAATGCATACTAGGTCAGATCCATGTTCAGATCCGAGTTATTTCCTAGGAATTGCACAAGTTGATCTATTGGCTAGCAGTCTAAACTTGAGTGACACAACACAGCACCACACAAGAGAGAATATTAGAGAGAGAGAGAGGAGAGAGTAGGAAAACTCAACTACTGGGGTGAGTTGAACTGATGGATGGAGGCCTTTATTTATGGCTTTAGCCAAGGGTATTTTGGGAAGGAAAAATATCCACTAAGGGTCCGTTTGGTTGGGCTTCTAAAGAGCTTATAAGTAGCTTAAAATCAACATAAGCCTGATTGGTGTTAAGATCTTGTTTGGTTGGGCTTAAAAAAAAAAGTAGCTTATACAATTTAAGCTACTGAACGCACGTCCTGGCCCAAGCTAATTTTTGTGGCTTATTGAATCAGATAAGCTCTTATTTTTTTACCGTTGAGCTCTTCCTGTCGGCCAGTCCTCATTTTTCTTCCTGGAGTCTTCTTTCTTTTCTTCTTTCGCGTCTGCTCTCCCTTCTCCCCGACCCCAAGCCCTCATCTTGCCTCCTCCGTCACGTCGTCGTCGAAACCACTGAGAGTTGCCGTGAGCTCCGTCGTGTCTCCTCGGTGAGGTCTGGGTGCAGCTTCGAGTGATTGAGAGTCCTTCACGCGAGCTGCATCCCCTCATCCTCCGTCGCGTCGTCGCCAGAACCACCGAGACTTGGTTGCCGTCAACTCCTTCGCGTCTCCTCGGTGACAGGAAGCAACTTGGCTGTGGCTTTGAGTGACCGAGAGGCTGGTCGTTCATCATGAGTCCAGCCTGTCGGAGCTGCTATCGTCGTCCCAACTAGTCGCCGCCGTCAGCTGGTCCATCTCAGGTGTGCGTCGAAGATCTTAGCTTGGTCTGATTTGTGCTGTGTTTCAGTGATCAGCATTGGCCGATCTACCTCTGCCTAACTTCAATTGGTCTGATTTGTGCGAGGTCGGCCGATTCCCATATGTTTGTGTTGGTTTTCGGTGAATGTAGGAGTGATACGCTATTAATCAAAGCATGTAGAGCTGTGTGTTTGTTGATCTGTTGTGAGCTGATAGATAGACTGAAATCGAACCACCGTGCTATCTGAATGTTTTCTTCTTGGCCTGGTTTTGTGCTGTGTTTCAGTGATCAGTGAATTTTTGTGATGAATGCTTGACGTTTGTTGATTTTTAGATTTGAGTTTTGGGCCAAACCTGGCATAGATCCTAATTGCTTGCTGTAAACGAGTGTTGTAGGAGACAGGAGGAATGAGCCATATATTCTTTCAAAAGAAATCTGAGTCCCAAATTACATTCGATATCAATTAATGTTGTCAAATGGTCCACTTCTTATTAGTTTATGATAAGTTTTCTTCTAATTTACACATCAATAAAACATTTTTAACCAATTCAAGTAATTTGACCTAAGTATTCTCTTTTTATTTTTGCCTTCAATTATTATCCATCATCTTCTTATTAATTGGATTCTCAAGGGTGAAGGATATTTTAGGGAAAAATTATTAATTACTCTTATACGTTTATAAATTCTTTTTTTGAAAAAATTTTTACCCTCAATTCGGTGGGACAGGTTTTTAAGAAAATTGTTAAGTACTCTTATGAATTTATAAATTGTTTTGCATGACACTCTCATATATATACACCCACACACATTTTTTTGGGGGGGCAGAAGGAGTGAGCATGAGCCGATTGGAATCCAAAAATTAGGAGATAAGACAAGCCATTTATTGAGCAAGTAAAACAAGCCGTTTATTTCTTACATAATGTAGCTTGAATTTGAACATTTTTGGTGCTTTTTTGCTTCTGTTAGTCTTATCTATATTATTTTCCACCTAGAAATGGATAACGATAAAGAAAAAGCGAGTTGGGATTCGTATGTGTTTGTGTCGAGCAAATTGTGCACAAGGAACGCCAAGGAACATCATTTACGAGGCTGGGTTGGAACAAAATTACAAAGAATTTTCAGGAAAGGAGTGGAAAAATGTATGACAGGAAGCAACTTAAGAATAGATTTGACATTTTGAGAAAGGATTGGAAGTTGTGGGAGAAACTTATGTCTGGGGAGACTGGCATTGGTTATGATGCAGCGACAAATATGGTGTTGGCCTCCGATGAGTGGTGGCAATGGAAAATGGTAATTATTTGTGTTGGTTGAGTTTTAATTTTAAATATCAGTTTCGTCATCGCTGACACTTGCCTAATTACGTTAATGTAGGTGGATCCCAATTTCAAGAAATTTAGACATCAAGGGTTGATGTTTGCATCAGACCTAATGAAGATATTCAAAGATGTTGTGGCTTCGGGAGACTTTATGTATGCACCATCAGCCTCACAACCTCAGCCAGCATTCACTCCACAGCCTGACACAGAAGAGGAGGATGTTTATAGAGTCGGGCTCGACCAACAGGAAGGGTCGGGGGACAGTGAAGATGAAAATTTTGGTGTTGACCCAACAGCCACCGCAGGGATCTCAAATGATTTTGCTGGTTGCAACTTAAACAACCGTTCGAGTATTGGACCAAGTGACTCAGGAAGCTATGGAAAGAGGAAGAGGGGTGAGATGTCTGATGCGAAGAAGAAGAAAAAAGTTGCTGCGACTACAAAAATTTCTGATAGCCTGAGTGTTATAGCAGCTGCTTCTGAAAAGCGAGCATCAGCATTGGTTGAAGATCCCCAACAAGTTGAGAAGATTTGGGGACACCTGGCTAGCCTTGAGGAGCTTAATGTTAACCCTCAACTATATTATGCATGTGCGAAGATGCTTACGCAGTTGAGGTGGGCTAGGCGAGCCTATTTGGCGTTTATGCATGATAGAAGCAAGTTGTTGGAGTGGTTGATACCGGCAACACTAGACCCAGACACATGGAAGGGACCTGTAGATTAGGATTTAGTTTAGGACTTTGTTGTTTCACTGTTGTTACTGCACTTGTTAACTTGAACTAATTGCTGTTTGAACCTAAACTTATGTGACCTGTTGTAGAAATCTTAGTAATGACTGTAATATTTACGCTAATTTCTACTTATCATATATGTGTTTAGTTTTTCTGTTTGCAGTATGATAATTATTTACACCTTCTTTAAGGTAATCCTTATAATGCTTACACTTTGTTGTCATCATAGTTACAGGGTCAACTCCAGAAATGGCTTCTTGGAATGATGATTCACCATTGAATGAAGATACTTTGAAGGATTGGAATGATGATTCTCAGTGGAATGAAGATGACCGTTCAAGACAGATTAATGAGGAATTAACACAATATGAAGCAGTAGGTGCATTGGTTGGTCATTACTGTGAAATGTATATGTTTAAACAACCCTGCAGAACTAGTGAGCAGACAGGAAATTTATGGGTGCAAGGCATTATGAATGGCCATGATGTCGATGTCCTGAAATGTTTAGAGTGGATAAACATGTTTTCCACCTCTTATGTACCAAATTGGAGGAACACGGTTTACAAAAGTCTAAATACGTAGGAATTGAAGAAATGGTCGCGATGTTTTTAAACACGGTTGCACATGGACAATGCAATAGGATGATCCAGGAACGGTTTCAACGTTCAGGGGAAACTGTAAGTAGGCACTTTCATAATGTACTGCAAGCTTGCCTTAGCCTATCGAGTGAACTTATTCGACCCATAGATCCTACATTTCGTGGAACTCATAGAAAAATTGAGACCGATCCACGTTATTATCCATTTTTCAAGGACGCAATCGGAGCAATTGATGGCACTCATATTCAGTGTGTTGTCCCTGCTGCAAAAAGAGACAAATTTATTGGCAGAAAGGGAAATCCATCACAAAATGTCATGGCTGTATGTGATTGGGATATGTGTTTCACTTTTGTCTTGGCGGGATGGGAGGGATCTGCACATGATGCTCGTATATTTGACAGTGCTATTACAAATTCATCTCTTAATTTCCCTCATCCACCTCTAGGTATATGTTTATAAGTTTCAATCACGCATGTTTTTTTAATTATTTCATTTTTTTCTTTTGACAATCTCTCTAATTGTCTCATGAATCATTAGGGAAATATTACTTGGTTGATGCGGGATATCCAACACCAAATGGATATCTAGGTCCATACAGATCTGAGCGCTACCACCTTCCGGACTTCCGACGACAAGTAGGATTCCGAAATAGCAACGAAGCCTTCAATTACTATCATTCCAGTTTAAGGTGCACAATAGAAAGAACTTTCGGTGTTTGGAAGAATAGTTTTCACATCTTACGAAACATGCGTAGTTACGACTTCCAACACAAGTATACTTAGTTTGTGCAACAATGGCCATTCATAACCTTATAAGGAGACATTCAAGCTCTGAATTTCTCTTTGAACAAGCTGAAAATGATAATATAGTGGCCGAACATGATCAGGCTGAAGCTAGTCAACCATCGCCTTCAAACGTTACATCACAGTCTTCATCGCATATGAATCGTGTTCGTGATGCAATTAGAGACCAAATTGTTCATAGTTTATCAAATAATTAATTATGTAATATTATTTTATTTTACTTTGTCAATTGGAGTTCAAAACTTTGTTATCCATTTAAATTATGTATAGTTGACTTCTTTGTATTAAATTAATTTAAATTTGTTGTATTATGTTAATTTTTTTTTATCATATTGCACTTCGTTTCTTAAATATTTTTTATGATTTCTCTACAGTTCGTAATTCTAATTCACTCATTAAATTTTACTTCATCATTATATTATCTCTATTCAATTTTTTCCTTCTTTCACTTTATATTTAAAATAATTTTTTAGATTTCTCTAAATTTTTAAAATTTAATTCACTTATTCGTATTAAATTATTTTAATTCCATTGTATTATGTGAAATTATTTTTTTCCTATTTTTTACTATTTATTAAAACTCATACCCATTTTGGTCATTTTACAACCAAACTTACTTTTACTTAACCATAATCCAAACAACTTTTTACCAATCTCACTTTTGCAAACGGGTTTTTCTGAACTCCAATCCAAACACAATTCAGCTTATCCAATTTAGCTTTTATCCCACTTCACCTATCCATAAGCTGCTTTTCCAATAAGCAGCTTTTCCAATCGCTCATCTAAATGGGCACTAAGTCTATCAGTCTGAATTTGAATTCGACTATTTAAATATCTCTTAACTGATAAGATTATGAATTAGAATTTAAATCCATAATCAATCTTCATTAATTCTAAATATATATTTAATCTGTATAATATAAATTAATTTAATTTATATCGAAACTGATTGAACTTGATTCAAGATTTTTGACTGAGTCAAAATATCATAATCTTGCTTGGATATTTGATTGGAATACTCTCTTAATATCCAATCAAATAGTCCACCATATCAAGTATCAACGGTGGATCCAAGCCCAAAAATCCAACATCTCCTACTCACACTTGATGGGCTAGCCATCATGTGATTACCACATCTCTCTTGCTTCATACTTGGTGTCTGACATGACCGCATAGGCATGATGTCTTCAATTTTGGATGCTTGTATACTAGAAGTCCTTTGTACAGGATTAGCACACAAGGACATCTTGGATGTACTTGCAAGTTTACATATTGCCTCAAATGTCCTAAATTTATTGATACACATTTTTCTTGTATATCTAGTCCCTCTCGAGTTAATTATTGATTGACTCAAATTGTCTCTTCATGTGCTTACTATCCACACTTACAAGTTGTTTAGACAACTTAGTAAGATATCAGTCACACACACTAGCATTGTTATATACTTCAGGGTAAACCTTCCTTCTGATTGGTCATTAATTAGGTTTAACTTAGTCTCTTTTCTAGTGTTGACCTTTTAGATTGAATCATTCATGATCATAATGTGTAAGCTAAAGTAACTGTCACTAAATCAACCCCTAATGATGCTGTCTAAGTCTTAAGGACATTAGGAAAAGATTTTTCTCCTTTTTAAGACTCACACTGTGATGGAACAAGGATCTTGCACTCACATTCCTTGTTGCGGTTCTTATAAGCACACGCAGTATGAATTGTATGCTATAATGTTTATCTTAACTTTTTTTAAAAGCGTATATTGATTTTAATTTATTAACACCATACAGACTTAAATTCTAAGTACACACAATATCTAAATCAAAACTCTTCAACACAAATCCAAAGACATCTTATAAGAGAAGAGTTCTTTGTTTGGCTCTAGGTTTCATGGATTGTATTTATCCATGACTCAATCCATTGATCCATTATTTGGTCTATTATGGACCTCGTCCTAGACTTATTTGAGGCAACACATATACTATGATACTTATTGACCATTGTTCTTGTAATATGATGGTCATGCGGTATCTCATCTTCTATGTGCACGTGAAAACAGAAGGTGGTTGCTTGTGTGAGAAAGCCGACCTTAACCTATATGACATACTTGTTATTGTATACCTCACACATATATATTTGTTCACACTCAACATATATTATGGTAATGCATTTCTTTTATTCCTCAATAAAAGAAGTTCAAGACCTTATATTTTACGCATACCCGAAGTCTTTGACCATTTACTAACAAATCTTTAACAATGGGTTATGTAAGGGGATCTGCCAACTCCTTGTGGGCAGAGTGGTATTGAATTGGTTTTGCTTTTGGGCAATCTTATCTCTCACCAAGAGATAGTTTAGTCTATGTATTTAGTCCTACTTGTGTTAATAAGGATCCTTAGTACAAGCTATGTCTGGCTATCACAACATATTAGAACATGACCCTCTAACCCACCATTAATTCCTAATCACTTTAGCAACCTACTGAGCCATATGGCTTTTTAAGTGGTGGCAGAACAAATTTTATGTTCTGATTCCATAGAAGGTGAAGATACTTATGTCTAGTCTTTCAGTCTCATTATTTGGCAGTAACACTTTTTCTGAACCAAATGTTGCTTGTATAGATCTTTAGCCTAATTAGCATTGTAAGTTGTTACATTGATGTATAACTTACAATCCATGCTTTTTTTAGGTATCTCATATTCTTTTCACAGCTTCCTAGTACTTGTTTATTGAGTTAAACTAAACATTGACTCACAAGTCCAGTTTTAAAACATGTATTTGAATCAGTACACAGTGTTATGTACATTGAGTTACCAACAAAGCTTAAGTATAAGACACTTTCCTATGTCTATGCCAAATTCCTTTGTAGGATGGATAACCTCACTTAGGTTATATCCTTTAACTCCAAGGGCATTCATGAATTTGCAGTATATTATGCTGAGATGCTGAAGGACTCTACTTGTACAGGTCTTATATGATAAAAATAGTAGTCCCCTCATGCAGTCTCTACTTATCTTTTTTTCTCAAGAAATTTTCTGCTTCGTCCATGTTCTTTCTATCAAAGTTGAAGGATCAACTATCCTTGGCTTGTCTTAACCGCCTTTAAGCTTCTTCTGGCTAGAGGCATATAGTCATAGTAAGGAGATGATGTCACAAAAACAAATCCTAAACTATTTGACGTGCATGCTATGGCTTTTTTTCTATCACTTTGAAGTTATATAAGGTTATTGTTTTGTGAAACCTCATGCACAACCATATAGATGATTGTTTTGAGAATCTTTTTTCTCCTTTTCTCCTTTCAATAAAGCCCTGAGGTTACTTCATCATCTAGTTCTCATTTAGAGAAGTGGTATTTACATCCACTTGACATAATTTCAAACCTAAGCTTGGATACTATAGCCAAATCTAACCTTAAGGAGTTAAAACTCACAACAGATGAAGGTGTTTTGTCAATCTGCACCTTGTTATGTATACCTTTTAATTACCAAGTGTGCCTTAGGATTATCAATTGATACTATTACCTTTTATTCAAGAACACATTTGTTCTAATTACCTTTCAGCTAGGTGTTTGATCAAATGGTTTCCTTACTCAATTAGAATCAATTTCCTGCTACATGACCTTCTACCATTTTTCTTTAGCATGTCTTTTGAGAGCATTTTGGATGTTTCCTAGGCTTTAGATGTCGTCTTTTGGGTTGACGATGAGAACTGCCCTTTTTTTTAAGGGCTTTTATTATTTTACTTTTTCATAGTGGGGTTTGTTGCATAGGACTCTCTTCTTGTGTTTGAATGAGGTCTTCTAATATCTTTTTTTTGCGATTGTGATTCATCATATCTTCTTGTAATATCTTACCTCTTATTACTTATCTCCTGTATCTTCTTGTTGTGAAAATAGCTAACCCTTCCACTTGGATCAGTGACCTGGGGAATACTTGCTAGTTCCTCTTTATCATTATTCTTCTAAAAAGATTTGATATGAATAAAGTTCTCTTTGTCAAAGAATTTGGTTTCTAAGAATGTTATGTCTCCTTGAGTTTGTTATTGTCATTAAGACATCATCATTTTCACTAATGAAGACATACCCTAATTGGATGTTTGGAGTATTTGATGAAGATGCATTATTTTATCTTTAACTCTAGTTATTTATATTACATAAAGAATCATGGATGCATGTTATTGACCCTTATGGTCTCTTAGCATTTTCATAATTAAAAAGGGCATCGTTGTTACTAATTCTGAGGGAATTTGACTGGTCATGAAAGTTGTAGTTATTAGCTTATTCCTCTAGTACAAGATTGGTAGTTGTACTTGTACTATCATTAATCCAACCACGTTAAGGAGAATTCTCTTTCTTCTTTTGGCAATTCTATATTATTTTGGAGTGCTTTAGACTATTAATTGCTTGACAATCCATTATATTCACAGAATATCAAAAATTTGATCAGGCTAGTATTTCATAACCTTTGTTAGATTTGATGTCTTTTACCCTTATGGTTTAATAATTTTCAATCAAGTTAAGAAATTTTTTGAAGCATTCTCAGAGCTTCAGGTTTATGCAAAGTCACATGAACATACCACAAATTTGTGAGAAATCAATGATAAAGATAACACAATATTATGCTATGTGTCTTTCCCTCACACTCATAAGACTGAACACCAAAGTGAATGTTCAAACTTGGTTACTTTTTAGAAAGGTTTTCTGAATATCTTAGTAGCCTATGTTTACATGGAAACATGTCCTTTTAGACACATTGCTTAGCAAATCCTCTTTTGCTCATTTGATCATTTTCTCTTAATCAATATGACTTTAGTCTAGTATAGCATGGTAAAAAATTAAAATTATTGTTTTCAAGACTATTGAAACCATATTTCAAAAATGTGTCCCATTATTGATTGGTTGTTAACTAAAGAAGTAAGAGACATAAGATTTTATTAGTTGTATGGAGCATAGAGTATATTAGATAGTACTAGGATGGTTCTCTTTGCAGAATTAACATGTAGGTTCCAATCCCTTTGACTTCTACTCTTGTGCCATTTTAATCAAGAGCCATTTGCTTTTTTGACATCCAATGAAAATCAGTGAAAGCTTTGCTTCTGTGGTCTATTATCCTTAAGTCTATAATTTATAAAGGATTAGATTTAGCTTTGAGAATAGTACCAGATGCACATGCAAAATGTGAGGAGATCTTGTGCATTTTTGCTACTCATAGTGATTCTTGTCAAGGTGCATTGTTTCTCAACAAGAATTGTACTTTACCTTTATTAGGTCTAGTCTCTTTTGTAGGCCTATTACCTTTATTATAGTTAGGTTTAGAGGATAAATCCTCTACCTCTATAGTTAAGAACATATGGCTAGTGGATTTTCCAACATCTAACATTTTAGTCTCAAGCCTAATGTAGCGAACCACATCATTAAAGGTTACAATCTTTTATTATGAGTAAGGTTTATATTTATGTGCTCCCACTCACCAGGAGAATTCTTTTGATAGCATGTATTTGCTGTGTATTGGAAAGAACATGCCCGTTTGGCTCATTTTTTAGTCTTATTTGACATTTTACCTCATGTATTGTGTTTATAGATGTGTTAGGTCTTATGAGGGTTAAACATTCATTAAGTTCTTTGTGACAAGAGTGTCAACATTTGACATAGCCTATGTTGTATTACTCGAATTGGCATGTTATGCCGTCATACTTTGTACTAAGTATAGTGATTTTTTCTCTTTCAGATAGCCATAAGCTTCCTATTTCATTTGAAGTGTTTCAGCTTTCTAGTATTGAAGAATGGTTGGTAAGATATCCATGACGTCTTATTTCTCATGAATAAAAGAGATTTAGCAGCATCTCAAACCGTTGTTATCTCTTATTGAGCTTGACTCATTAGCAAAGGTCAGTCATATGAACTTGATGATCATAACTTGGTCACATAGATAATTATACATTAGGGAATACAATTTGTTCTTGTTCAAGTGAGATAAGGATTACTTAGATGACAAATTCACTAGTTTTGTGTTCAAGAGTCAACTATGTTGGCTCCCATCCCACTCGTGTTAGTTAGCTCATCACTTTCTTTAACCGTAATCTTACTTAAAGACATTTCCCTTCTTGGATTTCTAGGCATCACAGTCCAGTAACTCCCACTCAATTAAAGCAATTATAAGAAAAATAATAACCCAGTATTTTATCATAATTGCATGAATGCTCATAACCAAAAATAATTTATTTAACTTAACTCTAGGGAGGAAATTTAACACAAAATTCAACTAAAAAGAACATTTTAATGTCTAAGCAATATCTTATTATTGTTTCATTAAGAGTGGGATTGACTCACTTATATCACATTAATATTGGCATAGTACTTAGTATCTACTTTATTGGATGTGTTTGTGTTTTGCAGCATACCTCCCACTTGTTTTTGTTAAGATGATAGCCTTGCACCTTTTATGGTTACACCCCTTATCACAATACTTGTGAAAAGGGGTGATGTTCCTTTCAATCTCGATCTCTTCAATGTGTTTGAAGGTTTGTGAGGACTTATTAACTTTATTTAATAAGTTTGTCTTATTTAGATTGCTGTAAAATTAATTTTTATTTCCTATCTCTCTAAGTTTTGAGTGTATGTTGTGAAAAATAGACATGTGTAAATCACTTTTAATTATGAAAAACTTTTCAGTATAAATATTAGCTTTTTATCTCATTTTAGAAAAATCTCTTAAGCTATCTAAAATCAATTATGAATTTAAATTCAACTATAAAGGTTTTAGGTGTTTTCTGCATGTAGAATGACTTTATCCTACTTTAAGATAGGTCCAAACTTGCTTCAAATATAGGCCAATTGCATATTAAATGAAGCTCTTGAATTTAAGAATTTTTAAGGACAAACCACATTTTAATCGGAGGTCCCATGTACCCACAAGCACTTTTTAGAAGGTTTTGAAAACAAAAATTCAAGAAAAACAGAAAAAATATTTATTTTGACCATTGGACCTAGAAGTGGACCCTACTTACCACTAAAGAAAGTGAGAGGAAAAGTTTTTTTTTTTTAAATTTTAAAAAAAGTCAAACTTCAACCATTGATTGGTCAACAGTCAACAGTTGACTGTTGACTAGTCAAAGGCATTGCAAATGACGTTAGCGATGAAGTCATTGTCTTCAACCTCTAATTGGGTTGGGCTCGACCTAACTGGAGCTTTGGCGGGTCTGTTTGACTTGCCAACTTCGAATGTCCACATCTTCCTCATTTTAATTCTGTTTTTCATGTTCTTGGTATCATTGGTTTATAGTGAGGCCAAATCAATTCCTTTCTACGAGTGCAATGCCAAATGTTTCGTTGAAAGTTGAAACTTGATTACTTGAAAGTATGCAGTACGCACCATTGAAAATTTTAGTATCTAAAATAAAAAAACAATATTTTTTAGTTTAAATTATTTATATTGATACAAATAAAAATAATAATACTTAAAATAAGATATAAATCTTTAACATTATATTACCTCCTATTTTTAATATAAAAATTAGTTGGGAGTTTGGATTTGATTCTAAATATGACTTTCATTAGAGCTGGTAAAGTGGGTTAGCAGTGCGGAAATGGGCTAGCTCGCAGCGGTGCAGGCCAAAAGTGATGTGGGTTGAAGTAGTATGCACCTTGTCAGGTTGGCAAAATGTTAACTCGAGCTCACCAAGGCAGGTCTGCCTAAATATTTTTTTAAATAAAAAGCTGTTATTATTATTATAATAATTATTATTAGTTGAGTTTAGTTTAAAGTGTTAAAATTAGACTTGAAGTGTTGAATTTGAGGAGCAGGTTGTAATAAAATAATATGAGAATTAATTTAATTTAAATAACACATTTTTTATATAACAGTAGTGGTTTGAAGATATTTTAGAAAAACTAACACATTTTTTATGAATAATTAATTTAACTGGTTTTTTTATCCAAGTTAATTACGTAAATCTTTTATGCATATATATAAGTAATACATGTTTATTTAATCTTATAAAGGCTTGTATAATAATGCAACAAATAGATGGAAAATAAAAGATGGATGATACTCTTTATATAACTATACACACATATATAAAGTGATTAATTACATATGCAATAATATAAATGAGGCATGCAATGTCCATATGAAATTTGAGAGGTCAAAATCCTCCAACTATATTATATAACATATTGGGAGTTATATGGGGAAAAAAAGGGCAACCTGGGGCAAAGTAGGCCCAAAGCTGTGTTTGCAGGCTGAGCCTGTATTATCGACCCTAAATTTCATCCACTTGCTCTTCATTTTTTCTTAAAATATTCCAATTGAATGTAAAGGATTTTCACCAAGAAATAATTTCAATAATCTAATTTTAAGAAAATTAACACACATTTGCGATAAATAACCAATTTAATTAATTTTTTTATTTTCAAATTAGTTATCTAACTCTCATATTAAAGACTAAAAGTAGTACATAATTGTTTTATTCCACTCCATTACATCAGGGTCTAAAATTAATTTTTCATATCATAAAAAAATTGAAATATTATAATCAAGTTAAATTTATATTCCATCCGGTAATATAAGCTAAATTTTATTAGAGGGGCTTATTTTTAATAAGATAACATTCACTTTTATTTAATTATTTAATGAGTTTTTTTTTTCAATTTTATCCTCATACATTCTCTTTCCTCTTTAATTTATTTATTGTGCTATGTTTTACTTATTTTCTTTATTAATAAGGGCATGTCTGGAAAAAAAATACATGATTTACATATTTATTGTTTCAAACTTATTTTAATTAATTTCTTGATAAACATAAATGTATAAAGTTTAGTTTAGTATATTTGAATCGGATTTTCATTCTCTATTTATAAAAAATGTCATAAAAACCTTTTCTACTCAAATAAAAAAAGTATTAATTAAATAATCAAAAGCTTTGTAGAATTAATATAATATTCCTAAAATAAAGGAGAACCAGAACAAGAAACAAATCTGAAAATGATACATTTTCACTCATCTCATTGTCGTGGAACTACCGACCAGTCCTCTGCCGCCATATGCAAACGTACTCACTCACGTCATTCGCCCACCGTGATATTCATTTCTGTGTGAATTTCAGTCCTATTTATACCCCAACTGAATCGTCGTCTCTTTTCATATGGTCAGAATTCGAAGGCCAATAACTTTGCTGAGGAAAAACTATACTTGTAGTTTTGTGTAGAAATGGCTGCTGAAGCTCCCGTTATTCCTCTTTTAACACCTTACAAGATGGGCAATTTCTGTCTATCGCATAGGTATTAACGCTTCCTACTCATTCCTTCCATTTTTCTGCCGTTAGCTTATGTGGATCAAGTGTTTGTTAGAAATCCCAGATGAACAGTGCACGGGTCATGATGAAAATCTTACCTTGAAGTCACAAATTTTGGAATTTGTTCTGCAACTTTAAAAGAACAATTTTCTTCATGCCCATATATATGCTATTGCGCACTATGAAAAATCACTTGCATACATGATTAGTGCAGTGTACCGGAATAGGGATATCTCTTGCGTTGCATTTAGTGCATGCGCACTTAATGGCTGACCAGAATCGGAACTGGGCTCACTGGTCAATATATAGCTTAGGAGAATTGCCCCTGTGATTGGTCGTATCGGATTAATTTAACTATTAGTTGAACATTCAGTGGTTTTTTATTTGAAATTTCATTGTCTTTTGCTATCCAGAGTTGTTTTGGCTCCACTGACTAGACAGAGATCTTATAATAATGTTCCTCAGCCCCATGCTATCTTATATTACTCTCAGCGAACTTCCAAAGGGGGTCTTCTGATAGCTGAAGCTACTGGTGTTTCTGACACTGCTCAAGGGTAATTTGTGCCCTTCATAATTCGTTATCATAATTTTATGCCTGTTTGCTAGGAAGTTCACAAATTTTTTTCACCCTTTCAATGTAAAGGTATCCTCAAACACCAGGTATTTGGACAAAAGAGCAAGTGGAAGCATGGAAACCCATTGTGGATGCTGTTCACGCTAAAGGTGGAATATTCTTTTGTCAGATTTGGCACGTTGGAAGGGTTTCAAATTCAGGTATTTGCTTGCTAAATTTATCTGCTGCTCTGGGAAAAGTAGCTACAAAATTATCTGTCTTTTGAATTGAATGTCTTATAGAGAATTTCAGAATGTTTCAGTGTATTATGGCTGAGAATGGCCTAAAATATGTTATATGTCAATTAGTTCAACACACCCGTTGGGAGTGGTTATATTGTAAGCCTTCTATTGTCACCTTCTCTACTCCTACCTGTTGTTTAAGTCTATGGGTTTTCACCATAACAAGTATGGTTTTCAGTTTTTACTCTAGATCGGTTTCCAGAATGCATAATTATAAATGCGCCATTACTGCAAGAATTTGTTAATCAAGATAAAACCTGAATGATCAAGATATTATGCATGCTCAGTGGAAAAACAGTTCAAGGAAATAATAAAAAATGGAAAAAGGTAATATCTCTAAGGATAAAACCTGAATTTGGTTGAAGTGTAATATCTCTAAGGATCTTTGCTTTTTATGCACACACATATTTTCTATGACATCAATCAAATCAGTTCTAGCAAGGTACTATCCTTCAAGAACCTGTTAACTCCTCCCAATGTGCAGAGTAAATTAATAAATAAAAAATGGAAAAAGGGGGAACATTAAAAAAAAAAAAAAAAAAAAACGTTTCTGTCGAGTTTTCTATTGCAGTGAAAAGCTTTATGATAGTACTCCCTCTATGAAGGAAAGAATGCTTCATAAACAATTAAGTTGCATCTCTTTATGGAAATTGAAAATGATGCTGTATATGTGGTTTCTTCCTCCAACATGTTGAAATATGAATGATTCATGGGTGATACCCATAGGCAGGAAATACATTAGGCTCTCTAATTTGCACCTCCATTCTGCTACGATATTTCTATTCTTTCCCCATCTTCATTGTCCTACGACTTGAATAAATGTGCTATCTGATGTTTGTAGATCCAGTATCTCTCCATCTTATATAGTTTTCAAACAGATTATCAACCAAATGGGCAGGCCCCAATATCTTGTACAGATAAGGGACTTGCTCCGCAAATTCGGGCTAATGGAATTGATGTAGCACAATTTACACCACCAAGGAGGCTGAGGACAGATGAAATTCCTCAAATTGTCAATGACTTCAGACTCGCTGCAAGGAATGCTATGGAAGCTGGTACTTCCACTCACTTTAGTGTGATAAGTCACAAGCATAATCCATATAAGTATTTGGTAGAATGGCAAGTTACTTCAAATAACTTTCTTAATACTGGATCGCTCCTTAGACCAATGAAGGCATAGATTTGTGGTTTTATTGATTTGACCATAGTTGAATTAGTTATAATTAATTTCGTATTTTTAATTTTATATGTACAGATATTATATTAAAAAGTTAAAAAAATTATTTTCTTAACGTTTACTAGTTCTTGACCAACTTTTATCAATTTTGACTAGTTTGTGACTTGTTTTATGTTTTTGTTGCAATTTTCAACTAGACTGGTGTTGGAAGCATTTTAGACCAAATCAGGATCTTGATTGCCAATTGACATATGAACTATTCCAATATTATTCCCAATTTGGTTTTACAAATTATTCAATTTCTTCTTTTAATGCATTCCTTCAAGTTATAAATAGCAGGATTACATATCACTATGGTCCTTCTAGTGTCACTAGAGGTTCAATTTGGTCCCTCTAATTGAGAAGCAGTTGATGTTGCATTCCTATTTGTTGCAGCTGAGAAGCAAAACAGGGGAGGAAGATAAAAAAGGAAGAAACTTTAGAGAGATCAATTTTACCCACATACCACCTTTTTACGTCTACATCCAATATTTAATGTCAAACCTAAGAATTTATTAACACATGCCAAATCTAACATTTTTCAGAAGTGATGTAATGGTTATGGTAGTATGGGTATGAAATTTTTATCTATATGGATGCAACAAGTTTAAGAAGATAATGCTTGTCCAATTGTAGGTTTTGATGGGGTTGAGATTCATGGTGCCCATGGTTACCTTCTTGACCAGTTTATGAAAGATCAGGTTAATGATCGAACAGATGAATATGGCGGATCACTAGAGAACCGTTGTCGATTTCCCTTGGAGGTCGTTAAAGCTGTGTCAGATGAGATAGGACCTGAGCGAGTTGGAATTAGATTATCACCTTTTGCGAATTATTCTGAATGTGTAGACTCCAATCCTGAAGAACTTGGCCTATACATGGCAAATGCTCTGAACAAATATGGTATTCTGTATTGCCACATGGTAGAGCCGAGGATGAAGACTGTTGGAGAAAAGGTTGAGAGCCCTCATAGTCTTGTGCCAATGAGAAAGGCCTTCAATGGCACGTTCATCGTTGCTGGGGGCTATGACCGCAAAGAGGGCAACAATGCAGTGGCTGAGAACCGGGCAGATCTTGTCGCATATGGTCGCTGGTTCTTGTCCAATCCTGATTTGCCCAAGAGATTTGAGCTTGATGCTCCTCTCAACAAGTACAACAGAGACACATTTTATATTCCTGATCCAGTTGTTGGATATACAGACTATCCATTTCTAGATGGAAGTTTTCAAGTCTGATTGCTGAAGGGTGTGTTTTTGATCCCTGCTCTTCTTTACTGCTTTGTACTTGAACATTCCAATTTCAATAGTAACCTTCGTTTGTCAACAAGATTCATTAGGCAACTGTTATGTACTTGTTTGTGTCCTGCTATTTCTGTGGTTTATAGCGCTATTTCTGTGGTTTATAGCCGCCAATGGATAACAAAATTTTTGTAACTGGTGATGGATGCTTAAAGATTCCATAATTTGGCTTCCACTTTTAGCTGTGGCTTTTTGCCCATGCAAGTTGTTGTCTCTCTACCATACTAAATTAAATTATCATCGTTTGTTATTAGACATTTACTCTACATTTTAGCAAATTATGATTCGGACAGTGTATCTACTTCACCATTTTTTTAAATAAACAATGAAATAGCAAATTGAGCTGAAAAATCAGTGGTTAATATTTTTTGTCATGAATCATGGGTTTGAAGCCTGACTGAGATATACATATCTTCTCCTCCTCCTCCTCCTCCTTTTTTTTTTTTTTTCCTTTTGGATTTCTTTTTTGCTTGCACATATGCATGAGAAGACTAAATTAAGCATTGAAATTAAATGAAATTAAACATTACGGAAATTCACAGGAACAATTTGGATCCATTACTCTTAATTTTAGATGATATGGTCTGTATGCCGGAATATGGCTAAAAGATGCTTTGACTTCAATGATATTGACAAGTAAGATGATCCACAAATTTGGTTTTTTTGGTCTGAAATTTTTTGTTTACCATGAGAAAGATTATCGACAAAAGGGAAGACACACAAAATGGTTTAAATGCCTCTCATTTTTCGTTTCTAGATCATTGAGGGCAGAAAAGTAATTGCATCTTCCCCCAATAAGATCCTTTAAGACTTCTAACTTATTTGCAACTTAACTAGGATCTTTTATCAGTTACTTTTTTTTGGATCTTATTACAATGTCTCCTTAAACTTTTAAAACAGGTAATTAAAGTTAGGTCACACTCTTGATTTCTTAAAATTTTTTTTATATAATGTTAATTGTTATGAAATTAACCGACAACGAAATTATATTAGGAAAGAGATATCAACAAGAAAATAAGAGAATGATATTGTATTCCTTTTGCTTCACTTCCATCCCAATACAATGCATGCCCTATTTATAGGCATAGTCTGACACGTAAGTTACATTTGTACTTAAATAAATAGTGAATAATAAACCACATGAATGTGAGTGGGGGTGAGTTACAAGATTAAAGGCATAATGGAGAAGTAATGGAGTAGTGGAAGATTAATGTCTAGTGGAAATAGTGGGAGTTGATGAAGTTGAATAGGAAAAGGAGATGGACGTTCACATGTTATAATATTCATAACATTAATATTATTAATTTTTTCACATTGTTAATGATATTTCAAATATTTAGTTGTTACTATCATTTTAAAATTAAATTTTATATAATGGTTTGATTTATTGATTTTGGACAATAATTTTTTTAATTAAATTTTAAAAAGTTGTATTAATTTGGACTTTAATAATGATTTGATTTATATTATATGTGTTGATATTTTAAAACTATATATATTTGATAAAAGAGTATTTTTATACTTATACAACTTGTTATTCTATAATTTGAATTAGAAATTTAAGAGTTTCAATAATAATGTATCTTAAACTAAAGTAAAATAATAATCATATTGCAAAATTTAAAAGTGAAATTTTTATGAAAAAAAACTTGATATTTTTATTACTATAAAAGAGCATACTTGTAAAAAAAAGTAATTGATGATAATCATAACAAAGTTTTAAAAATTTGATGATATTATTTGTCTATTGTATATTTGTATTGTTGATGAAAATTTTGGATGCAGTCTTGTTGATGGATGTTTAAATATAATGATGTTTTGTGTTTGTAAGTTAATTTTATTCATTTATGCCTTTTAGTAGTAATTTCATTGCTTTATTTTCATTTTTTTTATAAAACATGTAAAAAATATCAAAAATTGCTTTTTTTTTTTAATGGGCTGAAAGTCCCTGCGGGCTGACCCTGAGCCTATCAGCTTAAGAGCCAGGCCTAATAAAATGGGATATTTCTAAAATTTCGGCTCTACAGGACTTGTTCATATTCCCAATACTAATGATTCTGGTGGTATTAGTACTAAATTTCTATCTATATGCTTGAGCTTGAAAATGTAACTTGATGCAACAAGTTTAAGAAGATAATGCTCATCCAATTGTAGGTTTTGATGGGGTTGAGACTCCTTGATACCTTCTTGACTAGTTTATGAAAGATCAGGTTAAAGATCGAACAGATGAATTGACATCATTAGAGAACTGGTATCGATTTCTCTTGGAAATTGTCGAAGTTGTCTTAAATAAGATAGGGCCTGAGCGAGTTGGAATTAGATTATCACCTTTTGTCAATTATTGTGAATGTGGAGAGTCCAATCCTGAAGAAATCGGCCTTTACATGGCAAATACTCTGAACAAATATGGTATTCTATACTGCCATATGGTAGAGCTAAGGATGAAGACCGTAGAAGAAAGAGTTGAGAGCCCTCATAGTCTTGTGCCAATGAGAAGGGCCTTCAATGGCACATTCATTGTTGCTGGAGGCCATGACCGCGAAAACGGAAACAATGCAGTGGTTAAGAACTAGGCAGATCTTGTGGCTTATGGTCGCTGGTTTTGTCCAAGAGGTTTGAGCTTGATGCTCCTTTCAACAAGTATAACAGAGACACATTTTATATTTCTAATCTTGTAATTGGATGTACTACTACCCATTTTTAGATGGAAGTTCTTAAGCATAAAAAAAGGTAGAAAACATAAAATTTATATGAAATTATATTATTTATAAATAAAAATAGTGTGGTTGTATTTATTGTGAGGCCAAATCAATTCCTTTGTACTCTTTTGGTCCTTAATATAGACTTATTTAACTAATTTAATTAAATTAAGGAAGTTAGGTAAGTTAGTTAATTATAAGAAATATGACATTTTTTTTTAAAACACCATAGTCATCTTTCTTAATATCCTTCTTCTTATTCTATTTGATTATAATTGAGAGATTATTTATACGGATAATTTAAAAAAAATTGATAAATATGAGAAATAATTATGTTTTATATTAAGTACCGGTGAAGTACAATGCAATGCCCAATGTATAATTGAAACTTGATTACTTGAAAGCATGCGGTATGCACCGTTAAAAGTTTTAGCATCTAAAATTTTAAAAAAATAATGTTTTTAGTTTAAATTATTTAAATTAATAAAAATATATAATATTGATGCAAATAAAAATAATAATACTTGAAATAAGATATAAATCTTTAACATTATACTACTTTCTATCTTTAATATAGAAGCTAGTTGAGAGATTGGTTTAGTAATAAATATAATACTTTAATTCACTTTGTCTTTTATATTTTTTTAAAATATTTTTATTGATTGTAAGAGGTTTTCATAAAAAATAATTCTAATAATCTAATATACATGATTGAAAAGATAGTTTAGCTAAATTGATACACATTTATGACCAATAATCAGTTTAACTAAATTTTTTAATATCTTTAAATTAGTTATCTAACTACTATATTAAAAACCAGATGTAGTACATAATTTTTTTGATTCGGCTCCATTATATCAGGGTCTAAAAATTAATTTTTCATATAATCGCAAAAAAATGAATGTTATGATCAAGTTAAATTTATATTTCATTCTCCATTAGTAAAAAATGTCACAAAAACATTTTTCACTCAGATAAAAAAATTATTACTTAAATAATCTAAAGTTTTGCAGAATTAATATAATATTCCTAAAATAAAGGAGAACCATTCCATTTATAGCGAGGGTATCAAACCAGAAACAAGATCCAAGTCTGCAAACGACACATTTTCACTCATCTTCTTGTCGTGGAACTGCCGACCGGTCCTCTGCCGTATGAAAACGTACTCACTCACGTGTCACGTCATCCGCCAGTCCTGATACTCATTTTTCTGTTTGAATTTCAGGCCCGTTTGAAATTATTTTAGGAAAAATTTCAAATAAGGACTCCTAGTATGTAAAATTATGATTTGGGATTCTAAATTTGAAAAATAATAAATAAGGACCCGGTCTCACTTTTATAAATATAAAAGCGTGGTGAAATATTTGAAATGCTCCTCATCTAAATGATAAGTTGATTATGAGAAACGACAAGTTCATTTTAATGAATGATAACTTCAGTAGATCAAATCACAACTTAGCTGAAGGTATATCAAATGACAAGTTGACTATGAGAAATAATAAGTTCACTTTAACGAATGATAATTTTAATAGACCAAATCACAACTTGGATGAGGTACATTTTAGACATTTAACTCATATTTCATATTTACAAAAATAGGACCTGGTCCTTATTTATTATTTTTCAAATTTAGAATTTCAAATCACAATTTTATATGTTGAGAGTCTTTATTTACAATTTTTTCAATATTTTATAAGTACTGTTTAGAATTTGTAAGTATTTTTATCGTTATCCCAAACATCCTTTATCTGTTCTATCCATACGCAGCTGAATCGTAGTCTATTTTCATATCGTCCGAGTTAGAAGGCCAATAACTTTGCTGAGAAAAAACGATACTTGTAGTATTGTGTAGAAATGGCTGCTGAGGTTCCCCTTATTCCTCTTTTAACACCTTACAAGATGGGCAATTTCAGTCTATCACATAGGTATTTATACTTCCTACTAATTCCTTCCATTTTTCTACTATAAAATGTGGATCAAGTGTTTGTCAGAAATCCTAGATGAACAGTGGCACGGGTCATGATGTAAATCTTACTTTGAAGTCACAAATTTTGTAATTTCTTCTACAAATTTACAAGAGATAATTTTCCTCATGTTCGTATATTCTATTGCGCACTATGAAAAATCACCTGCATATATGATTAGTGCAGTGTACTGGAATAGGGATATCTCTTGCGTTGCACTTAGTGCAGACCAGAATCGGAACAGGGCTCAATGGTCAATATTTGGCTCAGGAGAATTGCCCCTGTGGTTGGTCATATCGGATTACTTTAACTATTAGTTGAACATTCAGTGATTTTTTATTTCAAATTTCGTTGTCTTTGGCTATCCAGAGTTGTTTTGGCTCCGCTGACTAGACAGAGATCTTATAATAATGTTCCTCAGCCCCATGCTACCTTATATTACTCTCAGCGAACTTCCCAAGGGGGTCTTCTGATAGCTGAAGCTACTGGTGTTTCTGACACTGCTCGAGGGTAATTTGTGCCTTCATAATTCGTTATGATAATTTTATGCCTGTTTGCGAGGAAGTTAACAAATTGTTTTCACCCTTTCAATGTAAAGGTATCCTCAAACACCAGGTATTTGGACAAAAGAGCAAGTGGAAGCATGGAAACCCATTGTGGATGCTGTTCATGCTAAAGGTGGTATATTTTTTTGTCAGATTTGGCACGTTGGAAGGGTTTCAAATTCAGGTATTTTCTTGCTAAGTTTATCTTCTGCTCTGGGAAAAGTAGCTACGAAATTTTGCCTTTTCAATCGCATGTAATAAAGAGAACTGAGGAATGTTTCAGTGTATTATGGCTGAGAATGGCCTAAAGTACGTTATATGTCAATTAGATCAACACACTCGTTTGGAATGATTGTATTTACCTCCCACTGCCTTCTTCTCTACTACCCGTTCAAGTCTATGGAATTTTTTTTTTCACATAGCAACTATGGTTTTCGGTTTTCGCTTTACATCGGCTTCCAGAATGCAAAATTATAAATGCGCCATTACTGCAAGAATTTTGTAATCAAGAGAAAGCCTGAATGATCGAGATATTATGCGTGCTCAGTGACAAAAATAAGAGGATCTTTGCTTTCCACACACACGCACATTTTGTATGACATCAATGAAATCAGTTCTACCAAAGTATTATTCTTGAAGAACCTTTTTACTCCTCCCAATGTGCAAAGTAAATTAATCAATACGAAAAGGAAAAAGGCGGAACATCAAAAACTTTTCTGTCAAGTTTTCCGTTGCAGTGAAAAGCTTTATGATAGTACTCCCTCTAGCAAGGAAAGAATGCTCATAAACAATTAAGCTACATCTCTTTATGGAAAATTGGAAACGATGCTATTTATGTGGTTTCTTCCTCCAACGTGGTGAAATATGAATGAGTCTGGGTGATATCCATAGGCAGGAAATACATTAGGCTCTCTAATTTGCACCTCCATGCTGCTATGATATTTCTATTCTTTGTCCATCTTCAATTTTCTGGGACTTGAATAAATATGGTATCTGATGTTTGTAGATCCGGTATCTCTCCATCTCATATAGTTCTTGAACAGGGTATCAACCAAATGGGCAGGCCCCAATATCTTGCACAGACAAGGGACTTGCTCAAATTGGGGCTAGCGGAGTTGATGCAGCACAATTTACACCACCAAGGAGGCTGAGGACAGATGAAGTTCCTCAAATTGTCAATGACTTCAGACTCGCTGCAGGAAATGCTATGGAAGCTGGTATCTCCACTCACTTTAATGTGACAAGTCAAAACCATAATCCATATAAGTATTTGGTAGAATGGCAAGTTACTTCAAATAACTTTCTCAATACCGGATTGGTCTTTAGACCAATAAAGGCATAGATTTGTGGTTTTATTGATTTGACCATAGTTGAATTAGTTATAATTAATTTAGTATTTTTAATTTTATATGTACAGATATTATATAAAAAGGTTAAAAAAAATTATTTTTTAACGTTTACTAGTTCTTGACCAACTTTTATCAATTTTTATTAGTTTGTGACTTGTTTTACGTTTTTGTTGCAATTTTCAACTAGAGTGGTGTTGGAAGCATTTTAGGCCAAATCGGGATCTGGTTTGCCAATTCACATATAAATTATGCCAATATTATTCCCAATTTGGTTTTACAAATTATTCAATTTCTTCTTTAATAGGATTAAATATCACTATGGTCCTTCTAGTGTTATTAAGATCCCGTTTGGTATGAAGCATTGAAAATTAGAGATAAGAATTATGATTGAAATTGAGAAAATATATTAAAAGAGTGTTTAGCATAAAAGATTGTTTGTTATATGTGATTAGTCTAACTCATGTGTATGGGATTGGAGAATACCACCCCTCATGATATTCCCTAATCCCATCTCTATAGGTTTGTCTAATTCTATATAACAAGCAATTATTTATGTTAAATACTATTTTAATAATTTTTTTTTCAATTGCAATCCTAATCCCCATCTCTTATTTTCAGTGTTTTGTACCAAACGAGACCTAAAAGTTCAATTTGGTCCCTCCAATTGAGAAGTAGGTGATGTTGCACTCCTATTTGTTGCAGCTGAGAAGCGAAACAGGGGAGGAAGGGAGGAAAAAAAAGGGACGAAACTTTAGAGGGAGGTCAATTTTACCCCCATACCAACTTTTTATGTCCACATCCGATATTTAATGTCGAACCTAACAATTTATGAGCACACGCGAAATCTACAATTTTTCATAAGTGATGTAATGGTTATGGTGGTATTGGTGTGAAATTTTTATATATACGATTGACTATGTAACTGGATGCAACAAGTTTAAGAACATAATGCTTGTCCAATTGTAGGTTTTGATGGGGTTGAGATTCATGGTGCCTATGGTTATCTTCTTGACCAGTTTATGAAAGATCAGGTTAATGATCGAACTGATGAATATGGCGGATCACTAGAGAACCGTTGTCGATTTCCCTTGGAGGTTGTTAAAGCTGTGTCAGATGAGATAGGACCTGAGCGAGTTGGAATTAGATTATCACCTTTTGCCGATTATTATGAATGTCGAGACTCCAATCCTGAAGAACTTGGCCTATACATGGCAAATGCTCTGAACAAATATGATATTCTGTATTGCCACATGGTAGAGCCAAGGATGAACACTGTTGGAGAAAAGATTGAGAGCCCTCATAGTCTTGTGCCAATGAGAAAGGCTTTCAATGGCACGTTCATCGTTGCTGGAGGCTACGACCGCAAAGAGGGCAACAATGCAGTAGCTGAGAACCGGGCAGATCTTGTCGCATATGGTCGCTGGTTCTTGTCCAATCCTGATTTACCCAAGAGATTTGAGCTTGATGCTCCCCTCAACAAGTACAACAGTGACACATTTTATATTCCTGATCCAGTTGTTGGATATACAGACTACCCATTTCTTGATGGAAGTTCTCAAGTCTAATTGCCGAAGGGTGTGTTTTCTATCCCTGCTATTCTTTGCTGCTTTGTACTTGAACATTCCAATTTCAGTAGTGACTGTTCGTATGTCAACAAAATTCATTAGGCAACTGTTATGTACTTGTTTGTGCCCTGTTATTTCTATGGTTTATAGCCACCAATGGATAACAAAATTTCTGTAACTGGTGATGGATTCTTAAAGATTCCATAGTTTGGCTTCCACTTTTAGCTATGGAGTTTTGCCCGTACAGGTTGTTGTCTCTCTACTATACTATTTTAATTTATTATCGTTTGTTATTGGACGTTTACTCTACATTTTAGGACATTATAATTCAGATACTGTATCTAATTCACCTTTTTTTAATTAAAAAAATAAACAATGCAATGGCAAATTGAGCTCAAAAATCATAGGTTAACATTTTTTGTTATGAATCATGGGTTTGAGGCCTGACTGAGATACACACATCTTCTTCTTTTTCTTCTCCTCCTCCTCCTTTTATTTTCTCCTTTAAATTTCTTGTTTGCTTGCGCGTATGCGTGAGAAGACTAAATTAAACACTGAAATCAAATGAAATTACGAAAGACTTAGCTCTATGGAAATTCACAAGAATAGTTGAGATCCATTAGTCATAACCTCATAAAACTGTCTCTTATTTTAGATGATACGGTTTGTATGAACTGCGCAGTTAAGGGGAGTATGGCTGAAAGATACTTTGACTTCAATATTATTATTATTGAAGGGTAAGATGATCTGCAAATTTGGTTTCTTTTGGTCTGAAATCTTTTTTTTTTTTGCACTGAGAAAAGTGATTGACAAAAGGGAAGACGCACAAAATGTTTTTAAGTGCCTCTCATTTTTTTTCCTTCTAGATCATTGAGGGCGAAAAAGTAATTGCAGCTTTGCATCCTCCGACAATAGGATTCTGCAAGACTTATAATTTATTTGCAACTTAACTGGGATCTTTCATCAGTTATTTATTTATTTTTGGAATTTCATTACATCAACTATCAATCAACTAATATATTAGAAATCTTGTAATACCCAGATATTTAGTCGGGTCATGTCGGATCTCACAATCAATGCATTTTGCTTGGTGTATTATTAATAAAATCATATTACAATTCAAAATATATTTATTCTAAAAGAGCGTGTTATTTAAATGCATTAATGAAAAATTATTAATTAGAGAATTAACCAATCAAATTCAAAATAATAGAATGATTATGTTTCAAATGGATTTCCAAATTTATTGATTGGGATATTAATACAATAATATCTTTTATGGCATATATTAATTATATTAGATTGAAAATGGATTTTCAAAATTATATTAGTTGTAATAATAACATTCAAAATAACATTTGAAAAATAACACGTTCTTTCAAAAAAATTATATTTTGTCGATAATAAGAACAGTTTGATTATAAATTAATTCAATAAGGAATGATGGCACCCGTCCTAATGATTGACTTGAATTAAACGATGATTTCAATGTCCATCCAAAAATATTTAATTATATGAGATTTGTGCATATTAAATTAAATAAGGTGCATTATAATTATAATTAAATGAGAATTCAATTGGACAATCAAATAGAGAAATTAGAATCCCCATTTCCATTCAAACCGTATGGATTAGAGAACATTACAGAAAATTTTAAATTAAAATTAAGGTAATGAAGTAAATTGATTCTCATATGATTTTCAAATAAATTTCTCTAATTAACCCATTGATCCCTTTGGCATGCATGATATTAATTACGTCATCTTTTTGACCAATTAATTTCCATTGTGAAGACTATAACATGATAAAAAGGGCAATGCTCCCCACCATTTCTTTCATGTTATTTACAACGCTCCCCATAATTAACCCATTCTTTTCACATTATTTGCTGACATTTCTCTCAATTAACCTGTTCTCACACAGCTTCATAATTCGATCTCAAAGCAAATGGTGAACTTCCCTCACGAGTAGATTGTAGCAAAGAAACATGGTGCATTATTGTTGAAGTGCTAAGAAAGTGGACAGTAGCTAAGAAGTCCCCACCCTTTGATGTCTGGAAAGTTAGTATGATTTTGTCTAACGAAAAGGTTAGTAAGTAATAATATTGTTTTGTTCATTGAAAAAAAATATCTGCAGTGAACTCATTTCATTGTATTCTATGCAACCAGGGTGATAGGATTGAAGCTTCAGTTGCTCATAAAGGACATATACAAAGATATGTCAAAGATTTAGTAGAGGGTGGGGTTTATCAATTTGAGAACTTTGAAGTCGTGGACAATGATGACGACAATTACAAAACTTGTGACCATCCTTGCAAAATTATGTTCCATCCAATGACATTTTTTCAAGAGCATGATTTGCCAATCCCCCTGTATGCATTTAACTTTGTCCAATCAAGGATATTGCCAACAACAATGCCAAAAACAATGAATTGGTTGGTTGGCATTCCTTTCCTATATTGTTTTCGTTGATTGTATCTAATGCATGTTCATGTTTTGAGTGATATTATATCTATTTCAATTTCTTCTTACCGATTCAACAAGTTCACACAAATATTATTGGATTTCTACAAGCATTTGGGAACTTGGTTGGTCATAAAAATGATTCTGGAATAACGAAGAAATTGGCTCTCACCATTGCTGATCAAAAGTAACATACTTCTTTTTCTTATCTAGGACCTCCAACAAGTGAGGATAAAAATAGATGATTGGACGTCAATTTGACATATTCTTATCTTATTATCGTTTATTTGCAGTGAAATCCAGGTAAATGTATCTCTTTTTGGGAAGGTCGCAAAAAAGGCGTTTGAGGCCAGAACAGATGATTTAGAAGTCCCCACCATAGTTGTCATACGGTTTGCTAAGATTGCAAAGAAAAAAAGTATTTGTATATTGTTAGCAGTATCTCATTGATTCATGTTTTTTTTTTATGAGACTTGCGCTTCAATATCAATTTTGGTTCAAGGTTATGGACACATATCTAATGCCTTTTATGTGACAAGAGTTTATTTCAATCCAAATTTTCCAAAGGTCAGGAGTTTCATTGACAAGTAAAAACTTATCATTGTTTTATATTAATCAAGCATTTGTCTTGTAAGTGTGTGTGTGTGTATCATGGTGTTCCCAAACTTAAATCTCAGCTTCCCTTCATAGCCTCAATGTTATGCCTGGAGCAAGTCAGGCTTTCTCACAGATCTCCTCTACTGTATTGCTCGAGATTACCAGTGACTCTCTCTTAACTTTCCCTACTAGAATTCCATTGGGTGAAATTTCCAAATTAACAGAGGCCAGTATTTTCATTTCATCAGCTTTTTGTCGTGGTAATTACTTTTTAAATGTTTGAATGTCTGAATTAGTAACCTTTATTTCCATGTAATTTATTAGGCATCAGAAGTTGTTACCAAAGTAATTGAAACATCCTTACTTTAACCCCTCAGAGTATGCATTTAGAAGCGTTACGGTTCAAGCAATTCACAAAATAAGCCCGTAGATTGAGCTTTGTGATTGGTTCTCGGGTTACTGTTCACTGGCTAAATTCCAGATTTTTCAGTTCAACTTTGAGCAATCATAACTCTTAGCACACATATCCGTTTTAAGTGATCTACCACTTGTTTTAAAGCTCAGGGTGTGTACTTTAATCATGCCAAATTCATGAGCAGAGTCAATCATTTGCCATACTTCTACTCTGTCACTATTTTGTTGCTCAATTAGGGATAGCTTATCCTTTAACTTGCACTAATAGTTTATGATTAAAACTTTCCATACATAATACCATTCCATTCATGCACTAACAATTCTCATACGTTATCATAGCTAATTACATAAGCCAACATCATCATTTATCATCACATACCATCAATGGCACATTTACAACATACATCGGTATATACGGTGCACAACGTAATACAACAAATTTCCCTAAATCTTTTCTTCTTTCCTGGCTTCCACTTCATGTATCCTTCACTTGATCATATCACCTATTATGGTTGGTTAAGGGTGGGTGAGATTCACGAGAATCTCAGTAGCAAACAATAACCACCCAAACATACATGGCAAGCTTGGCATTTATAACATGCTTACAACTTAACATCTTTATAACATAATGACATGTTTGGCAATCATCATGTATTTATCATAAAACACATAGACCTATGGCATATTTCAAACACATTCACAATCACAACACACATGAGTCCATAAAATCATATAACATGGAAACATGTCATACATGCAAGCAAATACCAAGCACATAAGAGTAAGGTCAAGTTTGCTACCTTGTGTCTTTAAGCTTTCTTCTTACTCCTTTTTTGCTTCCAACCATTAAGGTTGCTTACTCAACCATATCCAAACCTTCTCTTAGATGCCTCAAGGTCCTAATTACAACTACAAGGGTCACATTACTCATTAGGACCAAGAATTACACAATATAGAAGACTTATGTTCTTAAATTTAATCCCTTTTTCCTTAATTTATAATGTAGTGTTCTAGCTTTGTAAAAATTGTTCCCTTGGGCCACTCCTACACAATTTTGTCCAAGGAATCTAAATATGAGCTTAAATTCATCAAAATCCAATTCCTTTCCTTGGTTCTAGGCCAAAACCGAAATCTACCACTTAATTTTCAGTTTTGATTCCCATGCTTCCAACTTCCTTCTTTCATCTTATCCCTACAAAATTTTTTATTTTAAACACATTGGAAGCATCAAAATCATCAAAATCACATTCTAGGCACAAGAACCAAGTCTGACTGAAACATTTCCTCAAGTTACACAATCATGAAATTCAATCAATTTCAGCATAAAACCACTTGATTCGTGTTTCTTTCAAGCCGTTGAACATTAATCTAACATCAATTTCATCTCCCCTCACACTTAAAAATTTCGTGCAGCACCTTCCCCAAGGGTTTCAAGCTCCCAAAAATCATTAAAATCCATAACTAAGCTCAACAGCAACAAGAGTAGTGAAAACTACATCAAAAACCATGAACATACCTTGTCTTAGAGCTTGATCTTGCACGAGACCACTTGGCCTTTCTTTCTCCCTCTTCTTTCTCTCTCTAGAAACCATTTTTCCAAATCTTCCCCAAGGTTTCCATGAGCTTGGACGAAATGAGGGGTGGGGAGGAGGTATTTATAGAAAATAAAACTGAATCTGGGCCGTTGATTTTAAAAATGTGTGGCTTGATCTGGACCATCCATTTTCTCTTTTAATCTTATGGTGACAAGTTTCCTATGACATCATGCTTACCTCATCATGATGACATCATGCTTACATCATTAATCCATATGCTTTTAATCCAACCGTACATGTGTCTTGCATCCGACCGTACATGTGTCTTGCATCCACCTGTACACATAATACCTTCTTTTCCCATCACACCGTACACTTGTCTCTTCCATTTTCCTTCATTATTAAGGCATTAAAATAGGGAGGAAATTAATATAAAATTCGTGCAAAATACAACCCTTAGACATTCCTCCACCTATCTTGCCATTCTATACCATGTAGGGTACTTTTTGGGGTCCTAACTTTCCTGGGACCACTAGGACATGTTGTGACACTATTTTCTCTCCTCAAATAAATCCACATGACATTATATAACATGCCCAAAGAGAGAGGGATGCTCTTCCCTTATTTTTCCATTAAAATAATTAGTAATATTTATTTCGGAGTGAACTTGACCGAATTCTTTCTACCAGTCTAAGATTCCGAGAATCTGTCTCTAGGTACCAATACTATTTATTCATCACAGGGAATTCCTCTAATTCTTCTTAAGTCAAAAGTCAATCTCTAGACATTTGACTTTAACTTTCTTCGATAATATGTTAATAGGTTTTAAATTCCATTAAAGCCAATCTTTTCACTTTTTGGGGATGGGATTATTTTTAAAACCTGTAATAATTCCTTAAGTATTTTCTCCCATTTTCTTCCAATTATCTAAGGCCTCTGTATACTTTAAATAATTCATTTTTAATAATATTCAAAATCAGTTAAAACCTTGGGGATTCCATAATTTCCATCCAGGGGCCTTTTCGTCAGCTTTAGCCTCATACAGGCCTTTGAACCTTATTCCCATTTTTATAAAATTTTTTTGAAGTATTTGGGCCTTAACCTATCATTTCCCATTTTTTGGGATTTTTCTGAGATTTTCGGGCATAATTTCCATTTTTACCCTTACTAGCCCAAAACTTTGTGAAATTATAGTTTTGCCCCTGGTTGGCTTAACCTCAAAATTCACCCCATTGAGGCTTCCAACATAACTATTGATCTACATTTATCTCTATTTCTTAATCTTGGGCCTCGAGACTTCTTCTGAGTCTCTAACTTTCTCTTTTCTCAGTCCCAGAAAACTTTCCTTTTGCGATTCAGTCTCTAGGAATCCCTTTGTCCTTCCAGGGAATCTCTGGGACTTCTGCCAAAAGGGTTCTGGTAGTCTACCCAATTCAGACTAATTTTAGTACTTCTAAGTCTAAAATTCGGGATGTTATAGTAACCATCTAAAAAGTTGAGACATCTTATGGTTGGTACTATAATGGATGTCCATGCGATAAAAAACCAGTATATGAGGGTGATAAGTTGAAATGTAATTCTTGTCATAGGGAAGTGCTAATGACCGAACCCAAGTTTTAACTAATGTCAACATTCTTTAACTATGAGTTTTCATAACACTTCATGTTAACAGTTGAACCTTTGTTTTGAAAAGATTCAAGCTTCATTACACAATTTTTGATTCTACTGCAAAGTGTTCCATACTGTTCTTTAAACGTCATGCATCTGAACTCGTACATTGTTCAGCAGTTGATCTTAGGAAGGCAGTAGTCAAGGTTTGCAATTATATATATAATAAGATATACTTCTTGTAGGCTGTTGTTTGTTGTTATATTTGTTTCAAAATATGTCTTGTAATTTTAGAAAGGAGCACCTCATTCTTTCTCAAAAGAGTTAAATCAAGTTGTTGGAACGGAAATTGTTGTTATGCTTAAAGTCAAGGAACACAACTTGAAATACCCTATGAGTAGTATGAGTGTCTCCCTTTTCTCTATAGAGAAAGATATCCTTGAAAAGTTCACATATCTGACCCAGATACCCATGAGAACGTAGGCAACATACCAACTCTGTCCGATTTACACATGATATTACCCTATCTCATCGTATATAGTGACATTAAAATTTTTAGTCTATTAACCTTAATGTTCTTTGATTATATTTCATAGAGTTCACTATTGGAGTCATCTGCATCAGGGTCATGTGAAAAAATGACGAGCAATGATGGATTTGTCGAAAATGATGATATTAGCACATCTCAGTTGATGACTCCTACAACAAATTTGACAAAGTGGTAGAAAATTGAAAGGAGTGCACCCATCGAAATTGAAGATATTGGCATATTAGAACTATCAACACCAAGCTTTAGCACTACAAAACCAGTTAAGAAGATCAAGAAGGAAAAATAAGTAGTTACCATTTAGGAATTCCCTATGAAGATCATCGTTTCTATTATTTTTCGTTATTTTACTTATTTTGCTAGGTTGGGCATGAACTGCTTTTTATGACTGTCATAGTTGTAGTGTAACGGTGCTGTTTTTCAAAATATACTCGAACCTTCATTGTCATCTTAACTTCTTGTGTCTTATTTACATTCATGTTGTTTATTATTTGCACGAATGATCAACAAATCATTACGAACCAACTAACTGGGCAAACTCAAAATAGTTTGGCTCAATATAGTTTTTTTAATAAAGGCATATTTAACTATTTTATGTTAAATTACTTTTAACCTACTGTAATTTATGGACATATCATGTTTTTAACAAAATTATGGTTATAAATTATAATAACATATTTAAAAATTTAAATTTTAAATTACATTTAAATGCTTTAAAAAACATTTTTAAAATTTAAAACCCAATAAATATGTAGAATCACCACTTCTTTTATTTTATATTGATATTGATGATATGGTGCACGTTGATAGCTTCTTATTTTACATTTTTTTATTTTAATATCCTTTCCATAAAATCAATTAGAGTTAAATTCAATTATTTTTTTAATACTCAACAAAAGAATCTTGTGATATTATTTACTTTCTATTTGGATATATGGATTTATGTTGATTTGATCATAGTCCCTAAATATTAAAATGTCAGCGTACACTTTCATTAATTAATACAGTTTTGTTGGGATTTTCTTCAATTTACATTACTACAAAAGCTAAGCAACATATTCCAGATTCTTCGCTCACTGAATTAGGGCATTTAAACATAAAATTTATTACATATAGAATTAAAAGATGATTTCAATTCAATGTCTATTATGGTATCCAAAAATATTCAGTTATATGGGATTTGTACATATTAAATTATTAAATTAAATTAAACTAAATGCGGTGCATTATAATTAAATCAGAATTCAATTGGAAGTTCAAACAGAGGAATTTTTTAATTAAAATTCGCATCTCCATTTGAAATTGTATAGGTTAATTGAATGACAGAGGAAATCAAGAATTTGCATCCCCATTTCAAATGTTATAGGTTAATTAAATGACAAAAAAAAAATCAAGGAAACCTTGCAAATTGTCTTATGATTTTCACATGATCTTCTGCACAATTTTATTAATTAATGTAATTTTGTTGGGATTTCCTTCCATTAACATCCTAAAATTAACATTACTAAAATAATTAATCAATATAGGGTTAAAGATCATTCATTTTGGATTCCACGTAAAATTGATTCCATACATAATCAAAAGATGATTTCAATATCCATTATGGGATCCAAAAATATTCAGTCATATGGGATTTGAACATATTAAATTAAATGCGTTGCATCATAATTAAATGAAAATTCAATTAGAGACTCAAATAGAAAAATTTATTAATTAAAATTTGCATCTCCATTCAAACTGTCTAGGTTAATTGAATGATAGAGAAAATCAAGGAAACCTTACAAATTGTCTTAGGATTTTCATCCAGTCTTCCCAACAATTTTATTAATTAATACGGTTTTGTTAATATTTTCTTCCATTAATATTACTAAAATTACCATTACTAGAATAATTTTTTTTTGAGCTGAAACCGTTACTAGAATAATTAAGCAATATAAGGTTAAAGGGCATTCATTTTGGATTCTTTACCCAGCGAATTATTTTTGAACATCTAAAAATGGACAATTTACTGCGAATAGAAATAATTCAATTCAATTAAATGATATGAATTAAATGTGGAGCATCCTAATCAAAGGGGGATTCAATTGGAGGCTCCAATGGAAAAATTTATTAATTAAAATCCCCATTTCAAATTGTATGGATTAATTGAATGATAGAGAAAATTAAGGAATTAGGGCATCTGAAAATGAAAGATTTGTTTCGCGTAGAATTAAAAGATGATTTCATATTTAGTTATATGGGATTTGTACATATTAAATTAAATACAGATTTAGGTTATATGTTTTTATCAAAATGGCTTTATCATAATATAATGATATATGTAATAAATTATTGAAAGAAATCATAATTATGATTATAAGTTATAATGATATATGCAACAATTTAAATTACATTTAAATTCTTTAAAAACATCTTTGAAATTTAAAACCCAATTAAATATGAAGAATCAATTCTCCTTTTGTTTTGTATTGATATTGTTGATATGGTGCGCTTTGATAACTTTTTATTTGACATTTTTAACATTCTTTTCATAAAATCAATTAGAGTTATATTCAAAAGAATATTGCGATATTATTTACTTTTTATTTGTATACATGGATTTATGCTGGTGTAATCGTATTCCCTAAATGTTAAAATGTTAGCATACACTTTTATTAATTAATACAGTTTTGTTGAGATTTTCTTCCATTTACATTTCTAAAAATATTAATATAGTTTTCTTAAGATTTCCGTCCATCAACATTACTAAAATCACCACAATGAATTAATTATGGTTAATCAAACAATTTTATTTGAACATAATGATTTAAACCTATTCAAATGAGAATTCAATTGGAGGCTCTGATGGAAAAATTTATTAATTAAAATCCCCGTCCCCATTTCAAATTATATGGATTGATTGAATTGAATGATAAAGAAAATCAAAGATTTAGGGCATCTAAAATCGTAAATTTTATTGCATGTAGAATTAAATGATGATTTCAATGTCCATCCCAAAAATATTCAATTATATGAGATTTGTACATATTAAATTAATTAAATTAAATAAGGTGCATTATATTATAATTAAATGAGAATTCAATTGGACAATCAAATAGAGAAATTAAAATCCCCATTTCCACTTAAACTGTAAGGATTAATTGATTGGTAGAGAACATTAAGAAAACTTTTAAATTAAAATCAAGGTAAGGAAGTAAATTGATTCTCATATGATTTTCAAATAAATTTCTCTGATTAACCCATTGATCCCTTTGGCGTGCATGATATTAATTACGTCATCCTTTTGACCAATTAATTTTCACTGTGAAAACTATAACATGATAAAAAAGGCAATGCTCCTCACCTTCATAATTTAATCATGGAAAACGGATATTCATCTTCATAGTAAAACATCGGATATATAATAATTACATTTTATTGATTTATTGATTTCACATAATTATGTCTATATTTAAGGTGCGATTTCATCCATATTTATCCAGTTGTGAGGTCTTCTTATTATACTAAACCAAATCAAATTGAAATAGTCTCTCCATCTGCTGAAACTATAACACACTTTGACATACAGTATTCATGGGAAGGTCTAAGAAGAACGTTGATTACACGACACAATCTTGCCCTACAGGTTAGATTATCTATTCATTTTTAGGGCATCTATACCACATCATTTCCAATTCATTACACAATAGTGTTGTTGCTCATAATGTAATTACCATACTCATTAGTTGCGTTATATTTTCTTGGATGTGCTCGCCTTCAATATTTACAGGGGGAATTAGTCGTGTAGAATGCTCTGACAACAATCAAATTATGCATAATAAGAGAAAGAGATCTAGACGCTTAGCAACTATAGAGGGGACATTAGAATTTACACATGGTGGTAGACCAAATCTCAATATAGACGTATACAACCAACTTGACATTACTCAGATGGAACAATCTACTCCTCTTGCAAGTAACTCCATATATATGATGCCTACTTATCAACCATTGTCTTCAACTCAACATCCAAAAAGTTCAACTTCGGCCACACCAATTTTGGAGAGGATTCCATTAAAAGATATAACTAATTTCATAGTGATAAGTGATTCACAATGTCAGGGTAATTAGGATGACATAACACATGAAAACCGTACTCAACCTACAAATCCATCCAATCTGAGGTTAAAAAGTGGTAACAAAGTAGGTGTCAATTGTTCTCGACTTCAAAACATTACCAAATTAGCAACTAATCTTTTGTCCGTGCTTGATAATGTTGCTGCATCAGGTTATAACTATAATCTCATATATATAATTATCTATGTATATGTTTGTGTATGTATATCTTTTTCGCATTAAGATATTCTATTACTAGGTTTCATTTTTAAAATATTTGCAGATGATGATGAAGATGTCTCTAATTGTAGTGACATTGATGTTTTCGACATAAATGACTATGATGAGCTTGATATATCTACAAAAAGCTATCTTGATGAAGGAGATCCAGTTTATGCATGTCAATATTGTGGTGCTTTGATGTGGTTTATTGAAAGGCTTAAGAGAGCTCCTGCCAATGAATATCCATTGTTCTCAATTTGTTGCTGCCATGAAAAAATTTTGGTGCCTCTTATGCAACCTCCACCAGAAATGTTTCGTCGACTTTTCTTCCATAAGAAAAGCCCACAGTGAAAGCATTTAACGCTTTAGCTAGTACATGGAAGTGCATACCATGATTTTAATTGGAACATGATTATAGACAAACTCCTTCAATTTATAAGATATTTTTTTAGCATTCTAATTTTACAATTTGACAAAGATTTTTGCTCCATTATTAGTGTGCGTAGTATTAAAATTAATTTTTTATATAATTTTTAAGCCGTTGCTTTTTATCTACATATTAGTTTAGACACATAATTAATATTATTTTTTTGAAAATCCAATCTTTGAATGTTCTGATTGCTATTCAATTAGTGAATTTATTAATTGAGTTAACTGATGCATATGACATGCTTTAGTGTGGTACCACATTGTTCCATACTTTAATTCTTTTTTTAGGGAGGAAATTTGCAATTAAAAACCTTAAATATATGTTTTTAAACAAAATTAATTTCCTTCACTTGTGGTTAATAAATTGTACGAAAATTTAAACACTTTCATAGATATTATGCAATCAATACCTTTGTGTGGTGCATATATACACATTCTGATGTTTTATTCTATGCAAAAATTTATATAATTATTTCACTATAATGATATATGTCATAACTTAAAGATTTTTAAATAAATTCAATTTTAAACAAATTCAATTATTTGGAAATTTAAAATCCAATTGAATTATCTTTTTGTTTTATATTGATCTTTTATTTATATAAGTGTGATATCGTTCATCTATTAAAATAATAGTTTCAAAGATATTAAACTAAGTATTTAGCACAAATTTATTAATTTATTTTAGTGGATTTTTATATTACATAGAATGTGATACTAACCTTCGTCCCTTATTATCTCCTTAAACATTGTTCACATGTTATAAAATAAAATTTTGAAATGTGATTTTTACAAATTTATAAATTATTTGTATATGTATTCTTACTAAATATGTATCTCTTATGTGCAGCAAGCATTGTGATAGATCTACAATTGATAAAGGAATCACACAAGAAATAAAAGACTGTCTTGACAAACACAACGCTCTTGTGATCAATCATAGGGTGGCATATGAAATTCTCAAGTGTGACCGGCATGCTAATGTTAGCATTCGTCTAATTAGGAATACGGATCATGAAAGTAGGAACTATGATATGCCAATAGCATCTGAGGTTGCTGCCTTACTGGTCAGAGACTTTGATAGATCATATTTCAAAAGAGACATAATCGTTGAGAAAAGAGCCAAAGCGTTGAAGAGAATTGATGAACTGCACAAAGCATACCTTCCTCTACAGTATCCTATTATTTTCCACTATGGAAATAATGGTTATGATTCAACCATCCAACATAATGAAAATAGCCTTCAGCGTACTAAGAAAAAAAAGACTTTTACTCCGCGAGAATATTTGTCTTTTAGGTTGATGGATAGAAATAATGAGCAATCTATTCTACTTCACTCTAAAAGATTACTTCAACAATTCATTGTTGATGGATTTTCAATGGTAGAAAGTGATAGACTTAATTACATTCGTAGTCATCAAAAAGAACTACGAGTTGACATGTATAAAGGTCTCACGGATGCATTGATTAGGGGTGAGACAGATCCTTCTCGCACAGGAAAAAAGATCATACTTCCATCCTCATTTACTAGAGGTGCTAGATATATGATACAAAACTTTCAAGATGCAATGGCAATATGTAGATCCATAGGTTATCCTGGCCTATTTTTAACTTTCAAATGCAATCCAGCATGGTCGGAAGTGAAGAGATTCTGCAAAAAAAATAAAAATAAATTGAATCCTGTTGATAGACCAGATATATTATGCAGAATTTTCAAGTTGAAGCTAGAGGCACTGATGAAAACTATCAAGGAATAAGAAATTTTTGGAAAAGTAAAAGCAGGTAACACCAAAATGCATTACCATTTAGTAGGGAGTATAAAATATAATTTACTATTTATCAACTATATTTAATCATTTTATTATATACCAACATTTCAATTATTGGGTTTTATATATTAACAATAATTAATAATGATAATAATAAGTATGTCTGTTTCATAAGCTTGCATATTTCATTACTTATAAGGATTACATTATATACATTATTCACATTTGTGCAAACTTGAATTGTACTATGACTAGAATGTATTTAAATGGGCATGTTATTATGATGGTATAGAAGAAATTGTAACATTAAATAATATTTTTTCATTGTTGCAGAAATTTATACAATTGAGTTTCAGAAGAGGGGTCTACCACATGCTCACATTATTCTATTTTGGATCCTTTAGACAAACCAACCACTCCTGATGATGTGGATAGAATTATTTGTGCAGAAATACCAAACAAAGAGAGAGATCAATGCTATATGATCTTGTCAGTAACTACATGATTCATGGACCATGTGGGCCTTTCAATAAGAAATCTCCTTGCATGAAAGATGGAAAATGTTCTAAGTACTTTCCCAAGAAATTTGTCAATCATACCACAGTAGATAAAGAGGGTTACCCTACATATAGGAGAAGGAATGATGGTAGGAGCATCGATAAGAAGGGTGTACCACTAGACAATAGATATGTCATTCCTTATAATGCGACTTTGTTAAGACTATTCCATGCTCGCCTTAATGTTGAGAAAACAAACCAATCAAGTGCCATAAAATATTTGTTTAAGAATGTCAGCAAAAGAAGTGATCGAGTCATTGCTAGTATCTACAACAATGATCAGTCAAATAATGGAGACAATGGTTTTAACGAGATCTCTCATTACTTGAATTGCAGATATGTTTCTTCTTGTGAAGGTGCATGGCATATTTTGTCATTTGATATCCATCATAGATACCCTTCTGTTGAGCGGTTGAGTTTTCATTTACTAGATCAACAAGCAGTTTTTTATACAAGTAAAGATTCAGTTACCTTATTGGTTCACAAACAAAGAGTTAAAGAATCAATGTTTCTTGCATGGATGGAGCAGAATCTAGAAGATACATTTGCAAGGAAACTAACATATATTGAGTTTCCCCATTATTATACATTTAATAAGCAAAAGAAGATTTGGAAACTTAGAGAAAGGGGCTTTGCTGTTGGACGATTGGCACATGCATCACCTGCTCAAGGCGAAATATATTATCTTAGAATACTATTAACAAAAGTAAAGGGACCTACCAGTTATGAACAGATAAGAACTGTAGATAATGTTGTTTACCCAACTTTTAGGTCTGCTTGCTATGCCCTCGGATTGATTGACAATGATCAAGAGTTCGTTGATGCAATAAAAGAGGCATCATTGTGGGCTATAGGATGTTATCTTAGAAGATCCTTTATGTCAATGCTACTAAGTCATTGCATATCACAACCACACATCGTGTGGGAGCAGACTAAAAATCTCTTATGTGAAGACATGTTGCATGTACCACGAAATAATCCACGATGTCAAGGGAAATTCAACTATGCAATTACTTTTCATGCAATTGACATGAATATAGTGTTTGCTTTGTCTTTTTATAATTTATAACATTATTGTTGTTCCCATAAAACAAATTTAAATATTAGTGATGATGACAAGCATGAAGCAGGCTTAATTGAGATAGAGAAGCTACTACAAATGAATGGAAAGTCTCTTCATGATTACCCATTAATGCCACTTGCAATAGCTACTGAGTATTTTGATACCAAAAATTATTTTATATTGCAAGAATTAAATTTTGACAGAGAAACATGTCAGAGAGAAGCGATTAGGTTGCTAGAATCACTAATAGATGAGCAGAAGAACATATTCAACCAAGTAATGAAAGCAACAAACCATCCTACTGAAGGGTTCTTCTTTGTGTTTGGTTTTAGAGGTACTGGAAAAACTTTCTTATGGAATGCACTAATAGCATCGATTAGAGCATGAGGAGGAGTAGTGATTAATATGGCTTCAAGTGGAATAGCTACAACTTTACTACCTTTAGGCAGAATTGCACATTCAAGGTTTGTAATTCCAATTGATATTAATGAAGATTCCATGTGCAACATATCCCAAAGTTCACCATTGAGTGAGCTTATCAGGTGTGCCAAATTGATTATTTGGGATGAAGCCCCAATGGTGAAACCTTTTTGTGCAAAAGCTGTTGATAGGACATTCAGAGATATAATGAAGTGTAATCGTCCCTTTGGAGGCAAATGTATTGTCATGGGAAGAGATTTCAAACAAATATTGCCTGTCATCCCAAAAGGTAGTCGTGCAGATGTTGTCAACTCAAGCATCAACTCTTCTTATCTATGGAGTCATTGCAAGTTATTCCAACTTACCAATAATATGTGATTATCTTCGAGTTCATTCACAGATAATTCAAAATTGAAATTATTTTTAGACTGGCTTTTGGATATTGGTGATGGTTGTATTGGTTTACCTCATGATAGAATGACAGAGATAGAAGTCCCTGATGATTTTTTAATTATGGACTGTCATGATCCTCTGCAGTCGATTGTCAAAGCCACATATCCTGATCTCTTACATCATTTAGCTAATTCCGAATATCTCACTAATAGGGCTATTTTGACACCGACAGTTGAAGTGGTTGACCAAATTAATGACTATGTGTGCTCCTTACTGCCTGGCGAGCCTATTGAATATTTTAGCTCTGATTCTGTGAGTACAGCTGATCAAGGTTGTACATCATTTCAAGAGTTGTATACTATCGAATTCTTGAACACAATAAAATGCTCTGGCTTGCCTCCACATAGACTTGTAGTGAAAATTGAAGTTCCCATAATGCTGGTGAGAAACATAGATCAAGCTGCAGAACTCTGTAATGGCACAAGACTAAAGATCACATTTCTTGGTAAATAGTTTATTAAAGCAATAGCTCTTAATGGTACAAGCTGAAACATTCTACCTTTAGCCCCTCAGAGTACATGTTTGAAAGTGTTATGGTTCAAGCGGATCACGACACAAGCCCGTGGATTAAAAATTTCAACATAATTACTCGGGTTACTATTCACTGTTTAAATTTCAGATTACAAGTCCAACTTTGAAAAATCATAACTAATACTATAAAAATCTTATTGAGGTGTTCTAAAATTATATGGAAAGCTCTTTGAAATCTCTTTAAGAGAAAAATATCCAATTGGACTTATCCTTACCCAATTCGTACAGTTTAATCAATAAATATTACTTTTCATTTGGTAAAATCTAGAACTTTGAGATTCTGTGCCTCAACTTTGAAAATTCGTATCTCCTTGTATACACGTCCAATTGAGGCGATATACCTCTCATTTTAAATCTTGGGATGTGTACTATAAGTATGCCAAATCTTGTGGCTAAACTCATTTATTTGCTAGGTCAAACTGGAGCTACAAACTCACTACCCCAGGACCTACATTTTGCCCCTTAACTACTCTTTACTTTAATTCTTTTTATTTCTTTGACATACATAACTTGGGATTACTCTTTCCCATTCATTCTCATATATTCCTATTCATGTCATAAATATTATAATTAAATACATGGCATCATTGGCATCCATAACATAGTTTACAAAATAGGAGAATTATACATTCATCAACAGTCTCATCCATTAACAAGAATAATTCTCCGCTTACTTCTTCTTACTTCTCATGCCATTATTGCCCATCGTTAATTGACCTAAATGGTTAGTTAGGGAGGGGTGAGATTCGGGAGAATCTCAGTAGCAAAAAATGCCATATTAGTCATGCTAGATGGATGCTAATGCATTACACGTAACTTGTTTATTCTCTTGTTAATTAGTGACATATTAGCATACTCAAAGCTAGCTTCTTGATGTATGGCCATAGAGACATAATCTACTCATCATAAATAGCAATTACAGCAGCTAAAACATATCACAATAACATTCAATAACATGTACACGGCAACACACAAGCATACAATATCAAGCAATGACAATAGGTAAGTTCACTACCTTGCACCTCAAGCTTTCCTCTTACTTTTCCTTTGACTTCCTTGACATTCCAACCATGTGGGCATTCGGTCAACATTACCAAACATCCTCTTGGGTGTTCCAAGGTCCTAAACATAGTCATAATGATCATACAATCTATTAGGACCACTAGATTACATAATGTTCAAGACTAGCTCTCTTGAACCTCAACCCTTCCTCTTGGTTTTAGAGTTTTCTTTCTAGCTTTTCTAACATAAATCTCATCATTTCTCATCCTTAAGATCCATTTCTTGTCAATTAGGACCACTTTAGATGGCCTTAGATTCAAGAAGTTCAAATATGAAAATTTTGCTTCGCGGGTACTGTTCACGTAGGAATTCTAGAATTTTTGCTCAACTTTGAAAATTCATAATTAATTCTAGAAAAATAAAAATTGAGTGATTCCAAGTCTCACTAAAATCTCCTTAAGTTCTCTTTAGAAGAAAAATAGTTTCAGGAGCCAATTCTATGATGAACAGTATCGAACTTGTACGGAAATTGACACTCTTCCAAAGGTTAAACACTGTTTCTAGATTTCAAATCCTAACTTTGAAAAATCATCATAAATCGTACACATATCCAAATGAAGTGTTCTATCCATGGATTTAAATCTCACAGGGTGTACTTTAATCATGCCAAATTTCAGAATTAGATACAAAGAGTAACTTATTTGGAATAGGTATCAAATCAAATGCTACAACCATCACATACCTTAATCTTGAAGCTTGAATCTTGTTTCTTCTTCTTGGCCTTCACCCTTATGTTTTTCTCTCTAAATTTTGGTAGAATTTCCCCTCTACAAATGGCTGCCAAAATGATCTTCCAAGGTGGGGTATTTATAGCCAAAACTTTGGCTTGAATGGACCAAAATGCCCTTGGTGGCTAATAGAAAGAGTAAAGGCAATCTTAGAACTTCAAGTTAACTTTTACATCATTATTGCATCACCTTCTTGCATCATCCTTACCTCATCCTTCTAGAAGATGCCAAGTGTCACAAATGTGGTGGAGAAGAAGGGAGATTAGATCCTAGCCATTGGATCAAACTTGTTCCCTAAGTTTCCTCCGAATTTACTTGGCCCACGTTTCTCCGACTTTCTTTATAGCCTTCCTGAGTTCAGAAAATTCTTCTGTCTGCTCCATAAATTCTCTTTAATTCTAGAGAGTATCTATGAATTTTCTTAGGCCATAACACTTCCTTTAAGCCTTGCATAAAAATTCATTTACTAAAATGCTCTTTTATCGGCATAATCAGCTTTTTAATTTATTAAAGCCACTCCACTGGCCTTTTGGTTGCGGGACTAATTTTATAAATTAGTACAACCTTTCAACCATTTAATCTCATTTTTTGTGTACATTTTTTAGGTCTCTTGCTATTTCAAATAATTACCTCAAACGGTATACTTTTTACCGGTCATAACCTCATAAATTCCATTTAAGCTACCTCAGGGGTACTTTCGTCTTTTCTCTTCACAGAAGAGCCTTAGAATATTATTTTCCATTTTCTGGAATTTTCTTGGAATTCTCTATATACTCTTCCATTTTTACCCCTATTGATCATAACTTCATGAATTTACAGTTTAGTTCCTGTTTGGACTTAACTTCATACAATCCTTTCTTTGAAGTTTCTAACTTAACCTTTTACCTGTATCTAGCCTCTTTTCTCTCTTTGGGCCTTCGAAACTTTACTGGAGTCTCTAATTTTGATTACACTTTAGCTCCTTAAAACTTTCACTTTGCAGTTTAGTCCTTAAAAGTGCTTTAACTTCCTTTCTCGTCTTTGGGACCTTTGCTAATAGGGGTCTGGTAACTTATCCAATTCAGGCTATTTCTGATACTTTTAGGCTCAAAAGTTGGGATGTTACACAAGCACAGGTCAAGAAGTTTTGATCCATCGAATGGATATGAATCCATCAGAATCTAGACTACCATTCACAATGACAAGAAGGCAGTTTCCTATCATATTATCATTTTCTGTGACGATCAACAAAAGTCAGGGACAATTAATGACTAGTGTTGGCTTATACCTACGTAGACCTGTCTTCACACATGGTCAATTATATGTTGCACTATCAAGGGTTAAGTCTATGGATCGCATCAAGATTTTAATTCTTAATTCGGACAAAAACCCAACAAACAAGATGACTAATGTGGTCTCCAAAGAAATATTTCAAAACATCATGTGAAGCTTATTGGTGATTAAATGTTTCTTTACATCTTCAAATGTAATACTTTATAAGGTAAAAAAAATTTTGTTGTTCTTTTTTGTTAATTTTGTTGGTACTTTCAAGTTACTCTTATATAACTTTTTTTATGTTTTAAAAAACTATTTTCATTAATTTTATGTCAAGATATCTATGTTCAAATTTTGTGTGCATTGTCATGACAAAATTATTCATAATTTACAACCCGTGCAACGCACAGGAGAGTTTTCTAGTTTCTTCTTAAACTTTTAAAACAGGTAATTAAAGTTAGGTCACATTCTTGATTTCTTTTGAAAAGAACATTATTATTCTAAAAGTATCCGTAATCAATTTCATTCTTCTTTTAAAAATGAGTCAAGAGTAAATCAATAAAAGGCTACGTAAATTAGTAAAAGATTTTTTTTCTTCTGCAAATACTTTAGTGTATTAAAAATATCTTTTTAAAAAGACTTCGTTAAAAGGCTGGGAGGGAGTGGGAATTTGGGTTGTAAAAGTCTGCACACACAGGAATAGGGAAAAGAAAAGACGGGATGAAACCTTGTTAGTTTTTCTGGGAAGAAATTCTTTTTAGTTTAGAAGTGCATTTGATAATTGATATTAGTTCTCTCACTGAATTTTTTTTTTGGAAAGATAACTGAAGATAAAAAATGAAAGCAAAAGTACAAACCAAGCTATCAAGCCCTATCCGCCTCAAAATTGCCTCAAAATCAAAAGAAGGAGGTGATCAAAAGATATAAAAATTAGTGTCAATCTTATGACAGGTACTTGGTTAACTGATCGGCCAAGAAAATCATCTTCCTTTCAACATGACAAAAAATAAGACGACAGTCTCTATATTTATAATTAATATAATATCATCAACTAAATCTTTAAAAAGGTAGCCATCATCATAACCTCTAGTCGCAAAGTTGATAGCCTCTATATAGCCTGAAAATATACAAATTTTTTGAAGTCCTCTGGACCAGCATAAATTCAAGTTATGTAAAAACCCCCATTAATTAGTTCTACAATAGTTGGTGGCACATTCATGAGTTTAGAGTATGTTGGCGTGAATGGTTTTCTGAAGAGTATAAGAAGAAAAGATGAAGAAGAAAGTGATGTATGATATCTTCAGGATGTGGGTAACAAATTCTTTTAAACTTAGTTCGCCTCCAACTATTCCTATCTTATAGGGTGGACGTGGGTTGACCGGTGAATTTTTTTCAAGACATAATGAAGACCCTTGAATATGTATGAATATGTATTGCACTTTCAAGATTCAAGTGAAAACAATAATGGCCTTTACAAAGTGATAATTTGATTCTATCTCTGTGTGCACTTAAAGAAAAAAGCAATGAGTTTGATCTTTGTGTTTATGTTATGTTCTATACAAATGAAATGATAGTAAGAGGTTTATATAGACAATTAAATGATGCTTCAAAGAGATATCTTTTGAAATAATACTTATTAAATAAAAAGTCACGACTATGTGTTGGTTTATGAACCAACATAATTTAAATAAATAAAATGTAATCCTCCAATCCTAAATATAAGACTCCCTTTGTAGTGTAATTTACACTACAAAAAAAGTCTTATATTTAGGATCAGAGGAGTACTTAATATGTAGGATCTTTTAGTATTGTAACTTCCTACATAACCCTTCATATAAATATATTAATTTATATGAAGACATAATCCCTCATATAAATATATTAATTTATATAAGAACACAACCCTTTAAATAAATTTATTAATTTATTATGAAGACATAACCCCTCATATAAATTTATTAATTTAATTAATTTACATAAGAACATGACTTTTTAAAAACACATCTCTTTATTTTAAAAATATTCCCATAGAGCAGAAGCAACTTATCCAACGGTTAGAGTGATCCAAAACAAATCCACCACAGCCACTGCTCTCATTCATCATATCAGACCCGTCTACTTCCAACTTAACAAAATTATCATCAATGTAATTTGCGTCATACCGCCGTTTAGACATCATCATATAGATGGAACATGCCAGTACAATAAAAATTGAAAGAAGAAAAGGATCCTTTTTTTTTTTTTTTGATATACTGAAAAGCAAAACAAAACTAAAAGCCAAAACTATCAGTCGCTTGTGTCCGATTGCATGATGCTGCCAACAGTTTCAGGTTGCAGGAGACCCAAACCAACGCCAAGTGCTGGTGCATTCTTCGCCAAAGCATCTACGATCATGTTGTCATCCCTCGGAATATAACAGTACTGCACTCTCCAGTCCTGTTTTAGCATTTCTTTAATCTCCATGATCAGTCGGTAGTGTTCGTGCAGATCAGACGGCTCATTTCGGATGCTAGATAGGGCCTCTTGTGAATTGCTCCGGAGTGTGATCTTTCTGAAGCCGTTATCCCATGCTCTTTTCAACCCCATAAGACAACCCCATAACTCAGCTTTGAGTTCATCTCCAGAAGGAAGCTTTAGTTGAAATTAAAGCCTTCAACCATTTCGCCATACCTGTCCCTAACAACACCTCCGCAAGCTGCAATCTGGTTCAGCCTAGAGAAAGCCCCATCAACTTCGATGGTACTTTCATTATCGCTCAGTGGAGAAGCTTCCACATTACCAGACTCGTATTTCCCTGAATATTCACATTGGTAAACTTCTTTTGAGCATTCATCATGCTGCCCAGAATTGCAGTGGCTCGAGCATGTGTACTATTCACACTAGTTGCCGCCTTCGTGTTTACCCATTCGTTCCGGTCGCACCAAATAAGCCAACACATAATTACAAAGAGCCCCTTCCAGTAACAATCCTGCTGGCTTACATTGCATGACATATTGAGGTGGACCCACTCAATCATATTACTACTGAAAAATCTGTTATGGAACGACGCTTAATGAGCGACGCCCACATCTTCTTTATCTCTTCACAATCCCTAAGAGCGTGAATAGCATCTTCACAGGACTGTTTACATCTATCACACAAACCAGTGGAGTGAAGATTCATGCGATGCTTTCTTTGATTTGTAATGAGACGCTCATGCAACAATGTCCACGTGAAAGTCTTGCATCGTCGTGGGATCTTAAGCTTCCACACTTCCATCCATCGCACCCCATTACTTACCGGGGCCTGCTGTAAAGAGCGGTAAGCTAAGAGAACTGAAAATAACCCACTCGTCTCCCATTTCCATCTTGCTCGTACCTCGCCGTTACTATCATGGACCTGTTGTATGCCATTGGTCACTTCCTTCCAGTTCCGTTTAATGCCATTCCATGCATTAGAACCCGGCTTGTTTTGGGTAATTTTTGGCATTAAGGCATTGCCACAGCCATATTTCCCACGAATGACCCGAGCCCACAAGGAATGCCGGTCATTCACGAGCGCCTAACCAAGTTTCATCATAAAGGCACGGCTTTGTTGTTTCATTTGCCTCAAACCAAGGCTACCAAATTGACTTAACACAAATTTATTAGACCCAGATGCGCATATGGGCCGATCAAGAAAATAATGACGGACCCTGAAATTTCAAATCGACTACCACACAGACACAAAAAAAAAAAAAAAAGAGCAAAGGATCTATATAGAAGCGATGGGTAGAAGCAACTGAGAACGACCTTACTTGAAGAGGATCTGTGTTATAGGTTCGTACCTCTCTGTCTTTGAGTAGGAGACAATATCTAATTATAGAGTTAATTTAAATCTTAAATATAAGACATATTTTTTATATCTATCATTTTTTTTTTTTCAAAACACCTCTGTTGATATTTCCTCAACCATAATCAATTATGAGAGGGAGGGAGAATATAATGAAGATGATTAAAATATTTATCATGGTTAACTAACTTACATAATTTTCTTAATTTAATCAAATTAGTTAAATAGATCTTATATTCAGAATTGAAGGAGTATATGTATTGGCAAATGATGCATTTCTCTAGACCAACCACAGTGTACTCAAATGAATCCGCGTCAGTGGCAAGACATCAAGCTTCTAGTTTCCACTTACTTAAAAATAGATGTTTTCATTTCGCAATTCACGTTCGTCTTTCTTGTATCATTTTCTTCAAATGCACAATATCTTCTTATCAGAGACAATTCTATTCAAGACATTATTCTTTCTTGTATCATTTTACCAATTCCTCCATTGACTCTATCTTTTTTTGCCTTTTCTTTAAAACAATAACTATTTTTATAAATGCTTAGATTTTTAATATTTTATCATATATCTAATTCTTTAAATGTTTAAATTTTAAAATATAAAAATAATTTTATTAAAGAATTAAAATTTAGAACATGCTTTGTCAGGGTTTATTTGTAGGTAATTTGTTAAGTCAAACATTACTTTTTGTTACATGTGACAATGTTAAAGGGTTAAAAATTACATTTTTTAAATTTAAGGGGACGAAACTAAAATTTGAGATAAACAAGACCAAATATATTACTTTCGATTCTTAATACTATTTTTTGTCTTTAATATAAAAGTTAGTTGATTAATTTGAGTAGATTAAGAAATTTTGTTAAATTAGTTATTTATAATAAATAGATATTATCTTTCCTAAAATACTTTCGCTAATCATGTATATTAGCTAAAACTACTATTTGATGAAACATTTAACATGTGTAACTAGTAAAAGGATTATTTTAAAAAAAATAAATAAATATGAGAGATAAAATGAATTGAGTTTTATATTTAAAACCAAATTAAAAGTCAAATTAGTTCTTATATTAAAGATTGAAGGTAGTCTAAGATTTGGTTAATTAATTTGAAAAGATTAAGAAAGTTAAAAATTACTTAATTATAACATATATTATATAATCTTTTTGAAATACTTATATATCGGTTTATAAATTAAGCAAATTAGTTTAGATGAAAACAATAAATATAAATACTTTAAAAGATTATATAGATTTTTTAATCTCTCAAAATTAATCAACTAATCAAAACTGGAGGTAAAATATTTTAGTCAAAAAAACCAGAAAATATAGGTAATCATTTTGTAATAACTGTGCGTTAAAGAAAGTCATTCCATTTTGAAGCTCAGTTCAAGGCCTTGCTAAAACTTATGATGGGACAAACAATAAAAGTGGTAACATAGGTTGAGCCTACACACCTAATTCGCCAACTAATCACAACAAATTATAAGTTGGATTGGTATAATGTGAGCTCATTGTGATATGAATTTTTTTTAGTACGTACCGAATCCGCTTTGTCCTTTTCAAAAATAATTGCAGTTTTATTTTGATTTTAATAAGAAAAGAATCTATCATGTCCACTCAATTTAAGCAAAGGATCATATGTCCAATGATGGCTAGACTTTTTTATTTATTACTCGACATGCTTTTTGTCTTGTTTTTAAGGTATTTTTAATATTTTTTTACACAGATAAAAAAATTTAAATTATATTAATTTTTTATTAAAATATAACAATTTTTTAAAATTTTATTCTTATTTAATATATATCTTTCAAAAAAAAATAGCTATTTATACAATTTTCTAACTTTATCTTTATTTAATATATATACCTTTCAAAAAAAAATATTTATACTATAATAAATAAAAAACAAAATAGTATATTTATAGTAAAAATTTAATAAGATGGCTTATAAGTAAGATGAAAAAACTTCTTGGAGCAGAAGAGCATGTTGGTTTAGCGCTAACTGCTAAGCCAGGTCTGATGTGCTAGTATCTCCTCAGGCTTTGGTTCACTGGAACTCATCATTATTAATAAGATTCTACATATCCCCAAATAAATTGGCTCCTCTCTTTCAGGAACTCTATGATCTGATGTCTTTCCCATGAAACAAAATTTCTCCTCTGTTTCTTTTTTTCATTTCTTTACCTTGTTAACCTCTTTGTTCTCTTTCTTACTTTATACTGGAACTTATCTTTTTTTATTATGAATCATTGAATCATTTTGTCTTTTCAAAAAGTTATACTCAAGTGTGTCTGCTTCTCGGCAACAAAATGGAGGCGGCTATCAATAATTGAAGTCTTCAACCTAATGTGGCGGTGGGTCAACTCTTACGGGCGATCGCCGTTCACTGTTCTCATCCCCATTCTGCAAACGCACTCCCTTACGTCATTGTGTTTCTAGCTCCTTAGTGGAGCCTCCATTGTTTTTGCATTTGTAAGTAACTTTTAATTCTATATATAGCACTTACTATCTGATTCGTTTGATTTAAAGCAACTAAGAATCCTGTGTTGTGCAAAAATGGCTTCTGAAGCTCCCGTCATTCCTCTTCTTACGCCCTACAAGTTGGGGAAATTCAATCTATCCCATAGGTACTCACACTACCTCGAATTGCTTCAATTGCATTTTTCCTCCGTAATTTCATGAGGATCAGTTGTTGGTGAGAAATCCCACTTTAGCACTGGCATGGGTCATGAGTTGTATCATACTTGGAAATCACAACTTTTGCAGTTTGTTCTGCGACTCTCCGAGAAATAGGATCATTATTTTGATTATTTTGATTCTTTAGTCCTTGTGTTCTCCTTACTTGTGTGCTACAAAAAGTCACTTTCACCTTTGACTGGTAAAGCAGAATAGGGAGACTCTCTTGTGGTCAAAGGAGTATGTCTCTGATTACATTAAATGTCAGTATCAGTTGAATATTTCTGGTTTCTTAATTAAAAATTGGTTTACTTTTGATATGCAGAGTTGTTTTGGCACCACTGACTAGACAGAGATCTTACGGCAATGTTCCTCAGCCGCATGCTATCTTATATTACTCTCAGCGAGCTACCAAGGGGGGTCTTTTGATAAGTGAAGCTACAGGTGTTTCTGACACTGCTCAAGGGTAATTTGTCCGCTTTATTATTCCTTATGTTGACTAGATCTCTTTTTGGGCAGGTTGTTTCACATGACATGTTTAATGTTTGTTTTCTATTCTATGTGAAGATATGTTGATACACCTGGAATATGGACAAAGGAGCACGTGGAAGCATGGAAGCCCATTGTGGATGCTGTTCATGCCAAAGGTGGTATCTTTTTTTGTCAGATCTGGCATGTGGGAAGGGTTTCAAATACAGGTACTGTTTTTTGTAAGTTAGTCTTCTGATCTGTGAACAGTAGCTAGAAAATATCCTGTCTTTTTGAGAGAGTGAACAAGAGATTTAACATATTTCAGTAGATGATCACTATTTATGGCATGAACCCATACTCTTGTCAATTAGAGCAATACATTCTGGGAAAATGATTTTTGAATTATTTTAAGTTTATGATGTCTTCTTCTCCACTATTTATTTAAATCTTTGGATTTTTAATGAGTATGGATTTCATCCGGTTCCTGAGTATCATTGCTGCAAAAGTTGGTTAATCAATTAAAAACCTAGTCGACCAAAATATATTATGCTCCATGGCAAGGTAGTTCAAGTGGAAACTATTTGTAGAAGTTAAACTCCTAGAAGGAACTTTTGTAGACATTATCTGATAACTCAGTTCAGTGCCAGGACCATATACGAGTTTGGGGAACCTGTTTGTTCCTCCCCCGTGCAAAATAAATGAATGAAAAGAAAACGAGAAATAATAAATAAAAGGAAAAAGGTTCTCAAATCATTTTGATTGTGTTGACAACCTTTGTAGCGGCACGCCCTCCATCGAAGCATGACTGTTCAAAATCAACTGAACTTCAAAATAGCAGGCCACCATTTTGAATCATTCAGGGGTGATTTCCATAGGTGAGAAACGTGGGAGGCTTTCTAATCATAATCTTTTATTTAATATGCTGCAACATTTAAATCCTTGAATTTTATAATCTACTCAGATTATAACATCTGAATTGAAGTTAAGACACTTGTCTATTCAACACATGCATTCCCAATGCCCACCTCCATTCTGTTGCAGCATCTGTACCATTATCTCTTCCAAATTTCTTTGGAATAAAATTAATTCGTTGTACATGCTTGGTATGTCCGCACCTTACATTATTTTAAACAGGTTTTCAGCCAAATGGGCAAGCCCCAATATCTTGCACAGACAAGGGACTGACCCCACAAATTCGAACTAATGGCATTGATATTGCACAATATACACAGCCAAGGAGGCTGAGGGTTGACGAAATTCCTCAAATCGTCAATGACTTCAGGCTCGCTGCAAGGAATGCTATGGAAGCTGGTACCTTCACTAACTAAAATCAATTTACTTCAACCATAATCTATGAGCAATGCCTTGAATGGCAGGATATAATTATAGTATTTCTGTTTTTAATGCATTGGTTCTGGTTATAATTAAGAGGCTTCAATACAATTCTGTTCTTTCTAGTTCCATCAAAGGTTCAATTTTGTCCCTCTAAATTAAGGGTTGGAATTTACAACGATGCTCTCCTACTTTTTAAAATGATTTGAGTTTACCCCATTGTCTCATGTATATCCTAGATATAATGTTGCACCCGGCAATTTTTTGACTTGAACACCAAAATCGTGAAGATAATGGTACCAAGTAAATAAATAACATCTAAATTCGCATGTGGTTAGATTTTGTATTACTTCAGGCAGCATGGAAACATTTTTTTTTTTTTAATTTTCTATTACCATCAGTATTGCCTGCTTTTGAAGTAACAGGTACCAAATTGAAATTTTTACAAATTTAAGGGGACCTAATTTGTATATAAGCCGAAGTATTAGGCACTGTTTTTATTCTTTAGAAATGATGTTACCCACTGATAGTGTCGCTGCCAGTGCATTTTATCTTAATATGCTTGACATTGTAACTGAATGCAGAAGTTTAAAATAACGATACTTGTGCTGTTGTAGGCTTTGATGGGGTTGAAATTCATGGTGCCCATGGTTACCTTGTTGACCAATTTATGAAAGATCAGGTCAATGATAGAACCGATGAGTATGGTGGATCACTAGAGAACCGTTGTCGGTTTCCTTTGGAAGTTGTTAAAGCTGTTGCTGACGAGATAGGGGCAGAGCAAGTTGGAATTAGATTGTCACCTTTTGCACATCATGCAGAATGTTGGGATTCCAATCCTAAAGAACTTGGCTTGTACATGGTGAATTCCTTGAATAAATATGGCATTTTGTACTGTCACATGGTGGAACCAAGAATGAAGACTGCTTTGGAGCAAGTTGAGTGCCCTGACAGTCTTGTTCCAATGAGAAAGGCCTTCAATGGCTCCTTCATTGTTGCTGGAGGCTTTGACCGTAAAGATGGCAACAATGCAGTGGCAGAGGACCGTGCAGATCTTGTTGCCTATGGTCGGTGGTTCTTGGCAAACCCAGATTTGTCAAAGAGGTTTGAGCTTGATGCCCCTCTCAACAAGTACCACAGGGAGACATTTTACACTTCTGATCCTATTGTTGGATATACTGATTACCCATTTCTTGAAGTGATCTCTTAAGGCTCTAATTGTGTTATGAGTATTTTCATTCTCTGCTATGAAGGCCGTTCCAGTTTCAGTGAGTGTAATAAACTTGATAAATGGCACAAAAGGCCACTGGGCAAAAGTTGATTGTCTGTGCCCTGCTATTTCTCCTTTATGAATAACTTTGTACTATTTTGGGTTCAAGTAATGTAACAGAAGGGGTATGCTTTGTCGCCACCAATATATATTACTCATAATAATGTTACTACTCTTGTAGTCATTCGCTAATCATGAGTTATCTTTTGCTGATAAATAGTCGCTTTATGTCTTAGCACAATACAATTAGAAAAACTAATATAATTCTCCCTTCTTTTAATTGAAATTCTCGGAATAGCAAGCTGAGCTTCATGGTAGAAGTGCTGAAATTTCTCATCGATGGATCATGAGATGGAGATCACCCAGAACAAAGTCATTCACAAAAGATTTCTTTAACCCAGTCAAAGGCAGATGACAACTTAACCATTTAGCTTAAACAAATGGGTATTCCAAACACAGGAAAAAGGACATGAAGGCAAAGAAAGAGGCATTGAAGCAAGTGCATGGGAATCTAGAGTGACATAAAAAGAATGTCCTTTTGAATCAATCATTCATTAGGCCCTATGAAAGGAATCATATTGATCATTAGGTCTCCCACTGAGAGGCTACTCGCACTTTATGTGATTAGAACTTAGAAGTATGTGTATTGCATGTACCAATCAGTTTCAAAACTTATATGGGGCTTGACTAATCTAGATTTAGTTGGGTTGGATCATATAGATTTAAAATTCTTTTAGCAATCAATCTTATTCGTTTACAAGATTTAAACTAGATATCTTATGGAAGTTGTGTGAAACCACTTGAATTGACTGCCATTGGCAAACGTTAAAAATGAAAGAAAAAATGATATAAAAATGTGATTTAAATAAGAATTATATTTTATTAGTCCACCTATCATCTTTTCCCAAATATAAGGGACGTCACCAAAAAATAAAAAATAAAAAATGTGATTTAAATAAGGTCGATACTTTTTTCGTATATCTACTCCAGTGAATATAAGGGATTTGGTCCCTTTTTAAGTGACAAATATTCATAATTTTATAATAAATGAAAAACATTGTTAAAAATTTATGATTGCAAATTCAGATTTTAGAAAATTCATATTTATATTTAAATATTATGAAAATTATATTTATTATATGCTAAAATTTTAAGATTTTTTTAATAATTCCTTTTTTTTTAGTATTTCACTTTATTTTTTAATTTAAAATAAATATTACTCATTTGAAGTTAAATCCTCATTGACATCTGGCAAAAATAATTACAGCAAGCCAAAAAAAAAAGTTAGAAAGAATTAATTAAAATCATGTGTTTAAGTATATGCATAAAAAATTAGACTAAAGTATACATTTGATCCTTTAATTTTATATAAGGTTTCAATTTACTTCCTTAACTTTCAAAAGGGTATTTTTGGTCTTTTTAACTATAAAATGGTTAGTTTTAAATAATAATTTCTTATGACAATTATGATTGTTTTGAAAAGTAAACTTAATATGTTAGCATTTAAAAATATTTTATCAACATTTAAGATTTTATTATTATCATTTTTTATTAACGGGTTTAGAGTTAAATAACTAAAAATATACTTTCTAAAGTTAAGAGACCAAACTGAAACTTTATGTGAAGTTAAAAAACTAAAAGTATAATTTAGTCTAAAAATTATATAACAAAAAGAAAATTATTAGATGTGGGCAAGACAATTTCGGGGGTATTTGGATAAGATCAAAATCATGGTTTCAGAAATGCTTTTACGGTATACGAAGTAAATATGTGGAGAAGTTTGCCTCGATTTGTGGAAAAATATTTTTGAAAAGTGATTATTGGGGTATCCAAACACTCCCTGACATAAGTTTTGATTATTGGTTACGTGGGTCGGATGACGATTTTTAGATAAATTGTCAATCAAAAAATTTTGGTTAGTAATTTTATTTAGTATTACCTTCAGTCCTAATTATAAGAACTAGTTGACTAATTTGAGAAAATTAAAGAAAGAAGTTAAATAAGTTATTTGTAATAAATATGTATTATTTTTTTCTAAAATATCTTTGCTAATCAAGTATATTGACTATAACTACTATTGTTATAAGAACTACTTTAGGAAAAAAAAAAATAAATATGAGAGATAAAGTGGATTGAGTCTTATATTTAGGATCAAAATAAAAGTCAAACAAGATCTTATATTAAGGATTGGAGGTAGTATTTTCTTCTCTCTTTGTCTACTTTTTTTTTGACACTCCTGCTTGATTTGCTTTTTTTTTAACATGTTTAAATTATCCTAAATAATTTTCTATCATTTTCTCTTCATTTTCTTTCCAAAACTAGATAACATTTCAACTTTGTCACGTATATGTTAATTACGAAATTTATCTTTTCTTATAAGATTACATATCTATTTCAACATCATCATATTAGTTAATCCCATTGTATCCCTATATTATCTCTGTAAAATTCAAAATTTAGTGCTCTATAGCCACTTTAGACTGTATTCAAAAGCATTATTGTACTTCTCCAAATATTCAATGTAAATTCTGTTATTATTTAGTAGGAGCCTGCTGAGATACTATTAAGAGAATTATACACTAGTAACGCTGTGGAATTGGTTTCTTAAATAAAAATCCTGAAAAAGGGGATGCTAATGCCCGACCAGACACCCGTTAATTTTGTGAAGAAATATGGTTAGGACACAAACAAAATTTTTTGAAAAATAAGTTGCAAATATTAATTCCGACGATCATAAATAAAAGTCTTTTTCTCCGATGAGGACAAAAATCTTAATTATAAACTGAGAATTACATTTTAAGCTTAAATCTGTTAATAAATAAATTGTCCATGTGATTTCCAACATTTATAAAAAAAAAATTTACTTTTAGTTAGTTTTCTAACTTTTATGTTACCTGAAGATAGTATAATTCTAAAAATGATAGTAATGAATTTCATTCATTTTTCTTTTAAAAAAAAGAGTTAAATGTATTTTGCAAAATAAATTAAGGACGGGTAAATATTTTAGTATCCTACGTCTTATTTTAAATATAAGAGCTAATTCAACATTCAATGTAACCCCAAATGCAAGAATCCAATTTATTTTATCTCCTATATTTATCTATTTTTTCATAAGATAGTGATTATAATATTTGCACATGTTAAGTGTCTTATTAAATAATATTTGTAATTAATACATGCAGTTAGTAAGAGTATTTTAAAAAAGATGACATTTATATATTATAAATAACTAACTTAATTAATTTTCTTAATATATATAAATTAGTTAATTAATTCTTATATTAAGTACAATATGTAGTACTACCTCCGATCCTTATTATAAAAACTCGTTTGACTTTTATTTTAATCCTAAATATAAGACCACAATTCATTTTGTCTCTCATATTTATTCATTTTTTTTCTCAAGGTAATCCTTATAATAATAGTATTTTTAGTCAATACATTTTATTAGTAAAAATATTTTAAAAAAATAGCACATATTTATTACAAATAACCAATTTAATTAGTTTTTTTAATTTACTTAAATTAGTGAATTGATTTTTATAACTCTCAATACGGAGGTCGCATTCTATGAAGCGATAAAAAACTATTTTTTGACAAAGGTCTGGCTAAAAGCGACGGGACGAGGGGTTCCCACTTCATAGGATCAGATCTCATTAGATGAAAGTGTGTCTGCCGATGGCTATTAAATAATTGGAGTCTTCAACTTAAATACTCCCTCCGTTCCTTGTTCCTATATATAAGAGACACTTACAAGTTGTCTCTACTTTTTTGTGTTGATTTACTATTTTATCCATATTTATTATCTCCAACTCACACTCTCTCTCCCTCCCACTTCTCTTTCTTTTAATAATTTAATTGTTCTCTCTCATGCTCTCTCTTTATTAATGAGGGCACTTTTGGAAAAAAAATTATACTTTTTACACATTAATTGTTCTTAACTAATTTTAACTGTTTTTTTTATCAACGTATTTCGGTTATTTGTCTTTTATAATAAGGAACGGAGGGAGTAATGTAATATGGCGATGGGTCAACTCTTGTGGGCTATCGCCATTCACTGTTCTCATCCCCACCCTGCAAACGCACTCCCTCACGTCATCATCGTTTCTGCATTTGCAAGTCACTTTTAGTTCTATATATAGCAATTAGTAGCTGGTTCTTTCTATTTATAGCAACTAAGAATCCTGTGTTCTGCATTTATGGCTTCTGAAGCTCCCAGTCCCACCATTCCTCTTCTTACGCCCTGCAAGTTGGCGAAATTCAATCTATCCCATAGGTACTCACATCCCTCGAATTGCTTCACTTGCATTTTTCCGCCGTAATTTCATGAGGATCAGGTGTTTGTGAGAAATCCCAGTTTAGCACTGGAATGGGTCATGAGTTGTATCATACTTGAAAATCACAAATTTTGCACTTTGTTCTACGACTCTCCAATAAATAGGATCATTATTTTGATTGTTTAATCCTTGTGGTCTACTTACTTGTGTGCTACAAAAAGTCACTTTCACCTTCGATTGGTAAAGCAGAATAGGAGACTCTCTTAGGTCAATAGAGTTTGTCTCTGATTACTTTAAATGTCAGTATCAGTTGAATATTTCTGGTTTCTTAATTAAAAATGGGTTTGCTTTTGATATGCAGAGTTGTTCTGGCACCGCTGACTAGACAGAGATCTTACGGCAATGTTCCTCAGCCGCATGCTATCTTGTATTACTCTCAGCGAGCTACCAAGGGGGGTCTTTTGATAAGTGAAGCTACAGGTGTTTCTGACACTGCTCAAGGGTAATTTGTACGCTTTATTATTCCTTATGTTGACTAGATCTCTTTTTGGGCAGGTTGTTTCACATGACATGTTTAATGTTTGTTTTCTATTCTATGTGAAGATATGTTGATACACCTGGAATATGGACAAAAGAGCACGTGGAAGCATGGAAGCCCATTGTGGATGCTGTTCATGCCAAAGGTGGTATCTTTTTTTGTCAGATCTGGCATGTGGGAAGGGTTTCAAATACAGGTACTGTTTTTTGTAAGTTAGTCTTCTGATCTGTGAACAGTAGCTAGAAAATATCCTGTCTTTTTGAGAGAGTGAACAAGAGATTTAACATATTTCAGTAGATGATCACTATTTATGGCATGAACCCGTACTCTTGTCAATTAGAGCAATACATTCTGGGAAAATGATTTTTGAGTTATTTTAAGCTTATGATGTCTTCTTCTCTACTGTTTATTTAAATCTTTGGATTTTTAATGAGTATGGATTTCATCCGGTTCCTGAATATCATTGCCGCAAAAGTTGGTTGATCAATTAAAAACCTAGTCGACCAAAATATATTATGCTCCATGGCAAGGAAGTTCAAGGGGAAACCATTTGTAGAAGTTTAACTGCTAGAAGGAACTTTTGCAGACACTATGCATGTTTTCTGATGACTCAGTTCAGTGCCAGGACAATACACAAGTTTGGGGAACCTGTTTGGTCCTCCCCCGTGCAAAATAAATGAATAAAAAGAAGATGAGAAATAATAAAAGTAAAAAGGTTCTCAAATCATGTTGATTGTGGTGACAACCTTTATAGTGGCACGCCCTCCATCGAAGCATGACTGTTCAAAATCAATCGAACTTCAAAATAGCAGTCCACCATTTTTGAATCATTCATGGTTGATTTCCATTGGTGAGAGACATTGGAGGCTTTATAATCATGATCTTTTATTTAATATGCTGCAACGTTTAAATCCTTGAATTTTATAATCTATTCAGGTTATAACCTCTGAATTGAGGTTAAGATACTTCTCTATTCAACACATACATTCCCAACTCCCACCTCCTTTCTGTTGCAGCATCTGTACTCATTAAGTCTTCCAAATTTCTGTGGAATAAAATGAATTTGTTGTATATGTTAGTATGTCCCCATCTTACATTATTTTAAACAGGTTTTCAGCCAAACGGGCAAGCCCCAATATCTTGCACAGACAAGGGACTGACCCCACAAATTCGAAGTAATGGCATTGATGTTGCACAATATACTCAGCCAAGGAGGGTGAGGGCTGACGAAATTCCTCAAATCGTCAATGACTTCAGGCTCGCTGCAAGGAATGCTATGGAAGCTGGTACCTTCACTAACTAAAATCAATTTACTTCAACCATAATCTATGCGAGCAATGCCTTGAATGGCAGGATATAATTATAGTATTTCTGTTTTCAGTGCATTGATTCGGGTTATACTTAAGAGTCTTCAATGCAATTCTGTTCTTTCTAGTTCCATTAGAGGTTCAATTTTGTGCCTCTAAATTAAGAGTTGGTATTTACAATAATGCTCTCCTATTTACAATGATACAATTTTTTAAAAAGTTGTACCTGACAATTTTTTGACTAGGACACCAAAACCGTGAAGGTAATGGTACCAAGTAAATAAATAACAGCTAATTTGCATATGATTAGATTTTGTATTATTTCAGGCAGCATGGAAACATTTTTTTCATTTTCTATTACCATCAGTATTACCTATTTTTGAAGTAACAAGTACCAAATTGAAATTTTTACAAATTTAAGGGGACCTAATTTGTGTATAAGCCAAAGTATTAGGCATTGTTTTTATTCTTTAGAAATGATGTTACCCACTGACAGTGGCACTGCCAGTGCACTTTATCTTAATATGCTTGACATTGTAACTTAATGCAGAAGTTTAAAATAACGATACTTGTGCTATTGTAGGTTTTGACGGGGTTGAAATTCATGGTGCCCATGGTTACCTTGTTGACCAATTTATGAAAGATCAGGTAAATGATAGAACCGATGAGTATGGTGGATCACTAGAGAACCGTTGTCGGTTTCCTTTGGAAGTTGTTAAAGCTGTTGCTGACGAGATAGGGGCAGAGCAAGTTGGAATTAGATTGTCACCTTTTGCACATCATGCAGAATGTTGGGATTCCAATCCTAAAGAACTTGGCTTGTACATGGCGAATTCCTTGAATAAATATGGCATTTTGTACTGCCACATGGTGGAACCAAGAATGAAGACTCCTTTAGAGCAAGTTGAGTGCCCTGACAGTCTTGTTCCAATGAGAAAGGCCTTCAATGGCTCCTTCATTGTTGCTGGAGGCTATGACCGCAAAGATGGCAACAATGCAGTGGCAGAGGACCGTGCAGATCTTGTTGCCTATGGTCGGTGGTTCTTGGCAAACCCAGATTTGCCAAAGAGGTTTGAGCTTGATGCCATTCTCAACAAGTACCACAGGGAGACATTTTACACTTCTGATCCTATTGCTGGATATACTGATTACCCATTTCTTGAAGTGATCTCTTAAGGCTCTAATTGTGTTGAGTATTTTCACTCTCTGCTGTGAAGGCCGTTCCAGTTTCAGTGAGTATAATAAACCTGCTAAATGGCACAAGAAGCTACTGGGCAAAAGTTGATTGTTTGTGCCCTGATATTTCTCCTTCATGAATAACTTTGTACTATTTTGGGTTCAAGTAATGTTACAGAAGGGACTCATAATAATGTTACTACTCTTGTAGTCATTCACTAATCATATGAGTTATCTTTTGCCGATAAATATTCGCGTTATGTCTTAGCACAATACAATTAGAAAAACTCATATAATTCTCCGTGTCTTTGAATTGAAATTCTTGGAATAGCAAGTTGAGCTTCAAGGTGGAAGTGCTGAAATTTCTCATTATGGATCATGAGATGCAGATCACCCAGAACAAAGTCATTCACAAAAGATTTAAACGTAATCTGATTATATTTCTGTAACCGAGTCAAAAGCAGATGACAGCTTAACCATTTAGCTATTCCAAGCACAGGAGAAAGAACATGGAGGCAAAGAAAGAGGCATTAAAGCAAGTGAATGGGAACCTAGAGGTGACACAAAGAGCGTCTTTTTGAATCAATCATTCATTAGGCCCTATGAAAAGAAACACATTGATCGTTAGGTCTCTCGCTCAAAAGCTACTCGCCCTTTATGTGATTAGATGTATGTTTATTGCACATACCAATAAGTTTTCAAAAGTTATATCGGGCCTGACTAATCTAGATTTAGTTGGGTTGGATGATATAGATTTAGAATTCTTTTAGCAAACAATCTTATTCGTTAACAAGATTTAAAATAGATATCTTAAGGAAACTGTGGGACACCACCTGAATTGACTGCCCCTGGCAAACATTTAAAATGAAAAAAGAAAAAGACACAAATATGTGATTTAAATAAGAGTTATGTTTTATTAGTGCACCTGTCACCTTTTCCCAAATATAAGGGATGTTACCAAAAAAAAAAAAAACCAAAAATGTGATTTAAATAAGATGGACACTTTTTACGTATGTCCACCCTAGTGAATGCAAGGGATGTGGTCCCTTTTAAGTGACAAATATAATTTTATAATAAACGGAAAACATTTAAAAAAAAATTATGATTACGAGTTCAGATTTTAGAAAATTCATATTTAAATGTTATGAAAATCATGGTTATTTTATACTTAATTTTAAAAATATTTTTAATAATTTCTTTTTATTTTTAGTTCATATTATGTCATTTTATTTGTTAATTTAAAATAAATATTACTCTTTTAGAATTAAATCCTCATTGACATCTAACAAAAGTATTTAAAGCAAGCCAAAAAAATGAAGTTAGAATGAATTAATTAAAATCATGTGTTTAAATATATGCATAAAAATTAGACTAAAGTATATATTTGATTCTTTAATTTTATATAAGGTTTTAATTTACTTCCTTTACTTTTAAAAGTGTATTTCTAGTCTTTTGACTTTAAAATCGTTAGTGTTAAATGATAATTTTTTATGATAATTATAATTGTTTTGAAAAGCTTAATATATTAGCATTTGAAAATATTTTATCAACATTTAATATTTTAATGTTATCACTTTTTGTTAATGTGTTTAGAATTAAATGACTAAAAATATATATTTAAAATTAGGGGATCAAACCGAAATTTTATATGAAGTTAAAAGACTAAAAATATACTTTAACCTAAAAATTATATAACAAAAGAAAATTATTAGATGCGGGCAAGACAATTTCATATGAGAAGGCCTAAGTTTTGATTATTGGCTACATGGGTGGGATATTTTTAGATAAATTGTCAGTCAAAAAGTTTTGGCTAATAATTTCATTAACTGTTTTCTCTCTTCATTTTCTTTCCAATATCAGATGACATTATGTAATAATGGTTTTCTCCAGTATGTTACTAACTTTTTTAAACTCAAAATTTAATAATACTACCCGTGATAAAAAAGAATTTTAATATAATCTTTGAAAAGGCTACCATGATCATAAAAAGAAATTTGATTCGCCAAAAATGTTAAGCATGATAGAAAAGACTTGAACTAATCATTCAAAATGTTTATCATGATTATAAGAGCTTTACTAAACAAATTGTGTGAAAATAATAATTAATAATATTTCACAATAACTGGAAGCCCAAAACATGACATTTAATTCTAAACCCATGATATGATATTTTTCAAATAAAATTCTTGCAAACCAACAGTAATCAACTACTTTCAAAAGTCATTGTAGATCTACAACTTACAAACACAAGTAAACCCCTGGAGACCTTTGGCCTTCTACCAGCATGCAATCTAGCAACAAAAGTAACTAAGATAATCAGTTTTAGATAAATCAGTGTGCACAAAGAGCTATATGCGGCAATATATAAATACTCATCATATGACAAAAAAGGAGGCTATATAAAATAAACTTGATAGCTAAGCCTTTGCAACCTTCCATGATAGACCAGCTTTAGAGCTATTCCTTGAAAATGTTAAACCATAGGGTCAAAGAAAAAGCATCAGTAACTAACAATTTTACTCATTAGGCATACAAGTAAGTGTTTAGGAAGTGTCAAGTGGGATAGTTACCAAAAAAAAAAAATCATAACATTCACAATTATTACATCGTTACACATATATCAAAATATAATATCTCACTCTTAATTCCACCTTATTTCCTCACACCTTATTTTCTTTGACTGAACCCATGGGCTATTACTCACCCATGTGACTAGTAGCTCAACACGATAAGCTTATCAATCAAGTGATATGTGAACTGGCCAAAATCCATAGAGCACAAGACAGGACCATGGGTTTTCCTTCTAGTCCACTAGCGGGGTGTTGTATGTCCTATATCACACGAAAGGGCCAAAAGATCAGCAAGTGTACATTTGGTATTCTAGCACCTTATTACCTCTATAATATGTACAAAATTCAACCCCTTATTTTCTCTGTAATATGGTTCCCATCAATCAACGTTCATCATCCCCTTTCGTATTTATGCTCATGAGATTTATAAAATAATTATTTATCAATAACATAATAACTTTCATATTTACCAAAATCAAGATTTTTAAATTTAAATCATGAACATCAATCCTCAAAATTATTTCTAAATAAATTCATGTCCCACATGACAAATTTATAAATTCATAATTATTTTTCAATAATATGAAGTATCTCAAGGCAATTTTAACAGTAATATATTTTATTGCTCAAATCATAACCCAATGGCATTTTAAGAATCTCATGTAATTCAAAATTAATACAAATATCATACAAGCATACATAATAAGTGGAAAGTGGTTACTTTTAACAAAATTTTTAAATATAAAATTATTATATTTTAAATTATAAAAATCCCTTTTAAAATTTAAACCTCAAAACCAAACCGTAAAAATTCAATAGTATATCAAATATTTATAAATAAATAATCTAATCAAAATTTTAATGGTATAGCTATAAGATTTTTTCCCCCCACAAATAATGGACTTTTTAGCTAAAATAATTATTTTAAAACCTCCAATTACCCAATAAATAAAACTCAATTGATCAAAATTTTAATACTCCTCCGGTCCTAATTATAAGATCCAATTGACTTATTTGAGGAGATTAAGGAAGTAAGTTAAGTTGGTTATTTATAATAAATAAGTGTTGTCATTCCTAAAATATCCTTGCTAATTAAGTATATTGGCTAAAACTATCATTATTAGAAGGATTATCTTGGAAAAAAATGCATAAATATAAGAGACAAAATGGATTGGGGTCTTATAATTAGGACCAAATAAAAAGTCAAATGGGGACTTATAATAAGGACCGGAGGAGTAATATGTCAAACAACCCAAATAAATTATTTTACTTAATTTTGATTTATATAAATATAATATATCTCGTAAATAACATATTTTCAGCCAAAAAAATTAATTTTTAAATACTAAAACTAACAAATGGATAAATCTAAACTGATAGAAATAACCCACCATAATAGAATCTATAATACTTAGTTAACACTCATTGAAACTCAACACTTATTCCAAACTTTATATCTAAAAATTTTCTCTAAACAACACAAAATTACTATCATCAGATAAATCTAACTGAGTACAATAACTTTTTATAAAGAAAATTTTGTAATTAGGAGTAGTTTTGCTTATCAAACTGACCTGTAATGATGAAGAAAGAAGTGGGAGAGGGAGTCACACTGTGAACATGAAGAGGAGAGGAGAAGAAAAAAACGCCAAGGGGGACAGTATAAAAAAAAATTCAGGGTAAACTAAAAGTTAAGGATCCTATTTAAAATGGAGAAAATAACAGATTAGAACCCTTTTTTAATTTTTTAATATTTAAATTCTAAAAATAAAAATTAAGATGTTACATATTCTGACTTTTTCACACATATGTTAATTAAGAATTTTATCTTTTTTCGTAAGATTACATATGTATTTCAGCATCATCATTTCGCTTAACCCCATTTTATTCTCATATTGTCTCTCTAAACTTCAACATTTACCGCCATATAACCACTTTAGACTCCTTTCCAAAGTACCCTTGTACTTTTCCAAATATTCAATGTAAATTCTGTTATTATTTAGTAGGAGCCTGCTGAGGTACTATTAAGAGAATTATACACTAGTAACCTTGTGGAATTGGCTTCTTAAATAAAAATCCTGAAAAATGGGATGCTAATGGACTAAACACCCGTTAAAACAAAATTTCTTTGAAAAATAAGTTTCAAATATTAATTCAGACGATTATAAATAAAAGTCTTTTTTTCCGATGAAGACATAAATCTTAACTACAAAGTGAGAATTACATTTTAAGCTTAAATCTCTTAATAAATAAATTCTCTGTGATTTCCAACATTTAGAAAGATTTTTTATTTTTAGTTTTTACCGTCAAAAATTAATAATTAATTATCTAATTCTTATAAGGTAGTATTATTCTAAAACTATCAGCAATGAATTTCATTAATTTTTCTTTTAAAACAAAGAGTTTAGATTTTTTTGCAGACTAAATTAAGGACCAATAGAAATTAGATAAATTAGTTATTTATAATAAATACGTATTAGTCCCCTTAAAATATCGTTGTTAATTATGTATATTAGCTAGAATTATCATTTAATAAAACATTTAACATGTACAAGCTAAAAATAGTTTTTGCTAATCATGTCTATTAGGTAATACTGCTCTAGTCCTACTTATAAGGTAGAAAAAAAATTTTTTTTGTCCTATTTATCAGGTAAAAAGAAATTTTTCATGTGAATATATAATTTTATCCTTTATTTATTATTGTATTGATTTTGTTTTTAAGGGGTATGATACATATTAAAGAGAGACAAAGTTAAAAAGTTGTTAGGGAAAAAGAAAAATTTTTTTTTATAAAAAAACAATGGTCTGCTTAAAAGCGACCGGACGAGGGTTTCCTAACTACCTAGGATCAGATCTCATTAGACGCAAGTGTGTCTGCATCTCTGCAGCAAAATCAACACGGCTATTAATAATTGGAGTCTTCAACTTCATATAATATGGCGACGGGTCAACTCTTGTGGGCGGTCGCCATTCACTGTTCTCATCCCCACCCTGCAAACGCACTCCCTCACGTCATCATTGTTTTTGCATTTGTACGTCACTTTTAGTTCTCCAATAACTAAGAATCCTTTGTCTGCAAATATGACTTCTGAAGCTCCCGCCATTCCCCTTCTTACGCCCTACAAGTTGGCGAAATTCAATCTAGCCCACAGGTATTCACACTCCCTCGAATTGCTTCAATTGCTTTTATGTTTTCTCTTTCAATTTTTCCGCCGTAATTTCATGGGGATCTGGTGTTTGTGAGAAATCCCAGTTTAGCATTGGCATGGGCCGTGAGCTGTATCATACTTGGAAATCAAAATTTTTGAAGTTTGTTCTACAACTTTGCGGTGTGTAGGATTCTTATTTTAATTATTTAGTCCTTATGTTCTCCTTACTTGTGTGGTACGAAAACTCACTTGCATGTTTGATTGGTGTAGCAGAATAGGGAAATTTTCTTGCGGTCAATGGAGTTTGTTTCTGACTACATTGGGTGTCAGTATCGGTTGGATATTTGTGGTTTCTTAATTAAAAATTGGTTTACTTTTGCTATGCAGAGTTGTTCTGGCACCACTGGTTAGACAGGGATCTTACAGCTATGTTCCTCAGCCGTATGCTATCTTATATTACTCTCAGTGAACTACCAACGCGGGTCTTTTGATAAGCGAAGCTGCAGGCGTTTCTGAGACTGCTCAAGGGTAATTTGTACACTATTACTCCTTATGTTAACTTTTATCTCTTTGTCAAGATGTTTCACAATGTTTGTTTTCTATTCTATGTGAAGATATGTTTATACGCCTGGAATATGGACAAAAGAGCAAGTGGAAGCATGGAAGCCCATCCTGGATGCTATTCATGCCAAAGGTGGTATCTTTTTTTGTCAGATCTTGGATGTGGGAAGGGTTTCAAATTCAGGTATTCTTTTTTTTCTAAGTTAATCTTTTGATCTGAGAACAGTAGCTAGCTGGAAAATATCCCGTCTTTTCAATTGAGTGAACAAGATATTCAACATGTTTAAGTAGTTCAGGTAGAAGCTATTTGTAGAAGTTTAGCTTCTAGAAGGAACTTTTGTAGACAATATGCATGTTTTCTGATGCCTCAATTCAGTGCGAGGACAATACACAAGCTTGGCTAATGGTTTCCGGGCATACCTAAAATGTCGAATGATCTCAGATAGCCACATGTAGAGGTTCAGTCACAGTTAGGAACTCGGATCTTTGGTCTTACACAACAAATACACAATGGGAGATAGAACTGAGGAAGTAAGTGGAACAGAGGCAAAAACTAGTTTTCAAAAATTTTCTCTTAGTCGTTTCTAACTCCTCCCATGAAAAAAAGGAAAAACTACCTTCACTCACATACGATTATTGCAACCGTTCTCGCTCTCTTCTATGTAATTTAATGTAAAAAGTGAAAACTACAATTCCCAACCCAGATGTATTGTAATTTGCACCAGAACCCCAAAAAAATAAATGGGTTTGGGTCTAATCCACTAAAGGTAGACCGGCCCATTTTTTTACATCTCCCACTCACACTTGGTGAATTAGATGTTATGGGTCTAGTCTCTTTCTCTCCTTTTAATTTCATACTTTGTGTTTTGTTATGACCACGTGGGCATGATGTCTTCACTCAGGTGCCTGTACTAGAAATCCCTTTTAAAGGACCAGCACAAGTCACCCTCTCCTTCGTGTAGCTTGAATTTTAAAGTTATGCCTCAGATGTCCTAGATTCACCTATATACACAATTTCTTAGCAAATCTAATCCGTCTTGATTCAATATTTGACTCAAATTACCTTCTTGTATGTCTAGTATCCACACTTACAACAACAAAATGTCATAAGAGACATGTTACAAACACTAACATAGGTGTGTATATTGCAATTAATCTTTCTTTCATCCAAATATCACTTTGATATGAATCAGTCGCTTTCCTAGCATAATACATTAGATCACATCTATCATGACTATAGGACACATGCCAAAGTAGCAGTCACTGAAACATATCTCCGTGATATTGTCAAAGTCAAAGCACACCAAGAGGAGGATAATTCCTCCTTGGGACTCACACAGTAATGAAGCAAGGATCTTTCACTTGCTTCCCTTTCATGGTTCTTTCAGCACATGTGGTATGAAACACATGCTACGGTGTTACTTTTTCACTATAAGAGCATATGTCGTTTTGGACTTATCATTAACACCATACAGACTTAAGTTCAGACACACTCAGTATCTGAACCCAAATTCCTCAACTCTGCTCATATCTATGACGTCGACATTGAAGAGTTCGTTATCTGGCTATAGGTGTTATGGAAGTGGGATTCCAAATTTCGATCTAACTTTATCTATGTGGATCTCATCTTGACTTGCTACACTTTAGTCAAGGCAACATAAAGTTTGTGTTTCTTTTCTACCATATCAGCATTCTTTACTGCTTTACTGGTGAACACAAATGTCTCATCTTTGCTCACTTCACCTGAGTAGTCAAAGGTGGTTGCCTGTGTGAGAGGGCCAACCTTTTCAACATGTATGACATACTAAATATTGTATACTTTCATACAGACACATAAAGTGATAATTGAAAAATATAATTTCATTAACCATAAAAGCACATTATATTAGGTTTGCATATTACACTTTATGTATGCCAAGGGCTTGCATATATTCCTTAAAAACTTTTTCACTTATTGGTTTTGTCAGGGGATCTACTATCATACATTTTGTTGAAATGTATTGTACAGTAACAATCTTTTGTGCTATATAATCTCTAACAAAATTATACTTGATGTCAATGTACTTGGTTTTGCTATGATACTTAAGATCTTTAGTATAGGGTATGCTACAGTATTGTCACAGTGTACTGTCACCGGATTGGTACTCTTGTTTCTAAATCCAAGGTGTTCTATAAATCCCTTCAGCCATAAAGCCTCTTGCACTGCTGCGATGCATGCCATAAACTTAGCTTCCCTTGAATGTAAGGCAATACACGTTTGCTTCTTGCTACTCCAATATATGGCACCATTATTGAGCAAGAACGTATAACCTGAAGTTGACCTTCATTCATCTTCATCTTTGCCTACATCAGCATCAGAGTACCCAACAAGGCACAGGTCGCTTCCTTCATAGCATAGTACATAATTAGAAGTGCCCTTTAAGTATTTCAAGATCCTCTTCACTGCTTTCCAATGCTTTTCACCGGGGTTGCACTGGAATCTGCTTACCAGCCCCACTACATAACAGATATCTGGTCTTGTATACATCATTGCGTACATCAGACTACTAATAGCACTGGGATATGAAACTCTTTCCATCTTCTTTTTGTCAGACTCAGTTTTGGGACACATGTTAGGACTCAAGGCCACTCCAGTAGCAACCAGAGTACTGGTGGGATTGTAGTCTTTCATGTTAAATTGCTCAAGAATCTTGTTAATGTAATTCTCTTGTGAAAGAGAAAGGATTCGTTTTGAGTGATTTTTTAGATCTTAACTCCAAGTATATACTCTGCTTAACCTATATCTTTCATTTTTAAATTTGACGAAAGCCATTCTTTAATAGCCACTATCGAATCTAGACTATTTTCAGTCAATAGCATATCATTTACATATAAGGATAATATGACAAAATTACCCTCAAACCACTTAATGTAGACGCAGTGGTCTTCCTCTATCATTTAGAAGTCATATGAGGTTATTGCTTTGTGAAACCTCAAATACCACTGTCTGGATGATTATTTCAATCCATAAATGGACGTTTTAAGCTTATAAACTTTGTTCTCCTTTCTTTTTTCAATGAAACCTAATGGTTGTTCCATATAGATTTCTTCATCCAGATCACCATTCAGGAATGCTGTTTTTACATCCATCTGATGTAATTCAAGATCTAAACTATTTACTATTGCCAGAATAAGTCTAATAGAGTTGAAACACACAATAGGTGAGAATGTATCTTCATAATCTATGCCTTCCTGTTGTGTGTATCTCTTTGCCACTAATCAAGCCTTATATTTATCAATTGATCCATCCATTTTTCTTTTAATATTGAGAACCCATTTGTTACCAATGGCTTTATGCCCTTTTGGCAGGTCAACTAACACCCAAACTTGGTTCTTTTCTATTGAGTCCATTTCTTCTTCCATCACTTTCTTCCATTCCTCCTTGGCAGGACTTGACAAGGCTTCTCGTACAGAACAGGGCTCATCATCCCCTCCTAGAGTAACTAAGAAAGATTCTCCTTTTATTTGAAAGCGTCTTTTGGGAACACTTTCCCTGTTACTCCTTCTAACATGAGCTATTTGCTTATCTTTCTTTCTTTATTCAGGTCTCAGTGTTGACCTTTCTTGGCTCCCACTCATATTGACATATCTAGACAATTCTGGTTTGTCAATTTGCTCTACACTATCTTGTTCTTGTGTCTCATAAAGAGAAACAGTGTGGTCAACATCTCCTCTATTAGGAAATTCAGTCTCAATGAATGTTGGATCCCTTGATTCTATTTCGGTCACCGTTCCATCTTCTTTTTCACCAATGAAAATACATTTGATTGTTCAAAGTACCTTATGAAGATACATTTCTTTCCTCTATGACCCAATTTCCCATATTTGTGGGAACTGTCATGGATATACGCCGCTGACCCCCAAGGTCTTAAGATGCTTAGATCTGGTTTACGTTTGGTCCATAACTCATGGGGTGTGGAAGTGACTGATTTTGAGGGCACACAGTTAAGTATAAAAGGTTGCTATTAACAAAGCATCACCCCAATATGAAATTGGCAGATTTGCTTGAGCCATCATAGACCTAACCATGTCTAGAAGAGTTTTGTTTCTTCTTTCAGCAACTCCATTTTGTTGTGGAGTGCTAGGGATAGTTAGTTGTCTAATTATTCCTTTCTCTTCACAGAGCTATTTGAATTGTTTAGATAAATATTCACGACCTCGATCAGTGCGTAATGCTTTAATTTTATTGTCCATTTGATTCTCTATCTCATTTATGTATCATCTAAAGCACTCAAGAGCTTTAGACTTATACGAGATCAAATAAACATGACCATATCGTGAAAAATCATCAATGAAGGTAATAAAATACCAAGCTTCGTGTCTCACCCTCACACTCATTGGACTGCATATATTAGGATGGATTAATTGCAATGGATTTTTAGCTCTTGTTCCCTTACCGAAAGGCTTTCTTGTTGCTTACTAGCTAGACAATTCTTACATAGTGACATTTCCATATTCAGAATGGCACCTAACAACCTTTTTTGGCTAATTTAATCATTCTATTTTGATTAATATGTCCTGGTCTAGCATGCCAAGTGTTTATGTCAACATTACTCAAAGAAATAACAAAGCATTTATTACTATTAAAATCACCAACAATATCCAAAACAAAAAACTTTTTAAACAAGAAAGCTAAACCATAAAGGATTGAGTTGCTTAAAATATCTACAACTTTACTATGAAAGTTTACATCAAACCCAAACTCTAAAAGACATAAAACAGAAACCAAGTTCTGCTAGATGTCGGGAGCGTAAAGTACATCATGGAGTATTAAGGTCTTCCCACCATGCAAAGTAAATTTGCAGGTGCCCAAACCTTTAACCTCGATCCTCTTGTTGCTCCCAACATAAGCCACTTGCTTTGATATGGCAACCGACGATACTCAATAAAGGATTCCCAATCCTTTGTTACGTGGTCTGTGGAGCCTGAGTCTGTAATCCAAGAAGAAGAAACATGTTCTATTAGAAAAATACTACCTGAAACATATGAAACATGTGAATTCACATAATTCACTAATACTTTTTTGCTCTCAGTCTGTTTTGAACAATCACGTGCGAAATGGCCCATTCTTTGGGAGGTGAAGCATTTGACCTTCTTTAGGTCTAGCTGCTTTTTCCCACCTTTCTTTCCCTTCTTCTTGAAGTGCTTGTTTCCCTTTTTGGGTTAAGGATCACCCTTCTTCCCTTTCTTTTGGAACTTTTTGCCCTTCTTGGAATCGGGCCTTGATTGGGAAGTGTCAGCATCTTCAGTGTAATAAGCTTGTCCAGAGGTCTTGTAAGCCTTTAAACGTTCATCCTCGAACTCCAAGTGCTTAGCTACATCGTTAAAAGTAATGATATTTTTATTATGGTTCAGATTAACCTTTATATGCTCCTAGCTAGCCCGTGTGCTTCTATATGTTCTCATTTTGAGTGTTCAGAGGTCGAAATATGCCTAAAGGGATAAAAATCTTGTCTCAACTGGTTCTTATTCTATACCTTTGCTTTGGTTCAATCGGGCGAACACAAATCTTCGTTATTTTATTTTGACGGTATGAATGATCTCTGTCAGGGTAAAGCTGAGGTTTCCGAAGATTCAAGTTCGATTTCAACAGTTGACAGTTGAAACCTATGTTCATGTTGGAAGCAGAGCCCTGCCGACGATTCCTAATTTTATCTACAATATGACCGAGGCAATTTCTCTTGTTTTTGTCCATTTTATTTTGGTTAATTTTTATTGGCTCCTGTTTAAGCAGAACCAGTTAGTGCTTAGGCATCAAATTAAAATTTCATATTTAATATTTTTTTTGTTTTTTAAAAATATTTTCTTTTTAATATGTACATAATCCAAGATAAATGTAATCTTTTAACAGTGAGTTTTTTAAAAAAATAAATTTTTATTTAAAAATTACTAGTTCAAATTTTTAAATCTAGATTATTAAAGCTAATTTTGATGAAAATGAGCATCACAGTGTTTATCACTACTAAAATGGCCTCCTCTTTAATCCGGGGTGGTTGTTTGGTCATCTCACATGATCGTTGTGTAATTTTCTGTCTTATTATCGTTTAGGCTCTTTTAAGACAATTGCGACTATACAAGAGAAAGCGAAGTAAATTGACAATTCTAGCCGACATTAGTGGGATTATCAGACCCTCAAGGTACGTGGTAAAAGATTTTTTTTTTTTTATCAAGTTTGGCTTTTGTTTTGTTTTGTTTTTGGTTGCTGTTACTAGCTATAGTCTTACCTTTAAAGCTATTTATACATTCTACTTTTATTTCTTTGTACAGTTAATTTTTATAGATAAAATCAACATTTATTGGATCATTATTTTTTTTTGGCGTAGAAATGAGTAAAACATTTCCTTCAATTGCGATTTTGAATTCAGGCCAAAAAAAAAATTTTGCGATTTTGAATGCTAGGTTTCTAACATTCTGAGTTTTTCCCCCATTTTTTTTTATATTTTAAAATTGACGGATTTGTTCAGCCGCACCGTCACTCATAATAAACATTTTATTCGCTGCTTCGTTTTACTTGGCATCTTTGTGCTCAGGCATTAAATACTTGCGTTGAAATTAGAGGAGTTTCGAGTTTGATTAGCTCACGTTGGTCTTATTTTCTTAAAGATTGACTCTGCTGTTGGGCCCGCCAAGCTCTGGAAAAACGACACTACTTTTAGCTCTTGCTGGCAGGCTGGGGCCTGGTTTGCAGGTACTCAGATTTTCAACGCCCTGAGGACCTTGAATTAGATTTTCTATTTAAGCATAATCCCAAGCATGCACATCATATACTAATCAAACGTTTCTTCGAAATTAATGGAGCTGCTGCGCGCTTAAGCTTTGCTGCGGTGGGTTTTACGTCATCGCCCCAAGGAAGGAACATATTTATAAAAACATCCCATAACAATAACAACTAAGCTAATGCTAAGTCCTAGAATAGCAAATAAGCAGCTAGCTTGTCATTGAGACTTTTTAGTAATTATCTTCCTTCTTTGAGATTTTTTAGTAATTCTTCCTTGATATATTCACTTTTTATTCACATTGAGGTTTTGGATATCCGCCTTCTTTAACTTAGTCAGATTAAACATTCGAAGCAGGCTAATTCACTGATAAACTAGTCTATAATACTCCAGTTTGACTTGTGGCTTCTTTTTTGTTATCCTTTCTCTTGCTTATTTATATTGGTATGCCCTTTGAAGATGTCAGGGAGCATTACATACAATGGGCATACTCTCAATGAGTTTGTTCCTCAGAAAACAGCTGCTTATGTCAGCCAACAAGATTCACACGTGCCAGAGATGACTGTAAGGGAAACTCTTGATTTTGCTGGCCGCTGTCAAGGCGTTGGATTTAAGCATGGTATGCTCTTAGGAGACTCTGTTAATTTGCACATTTAAATGCTGAATTCTAAATTCTCAACTCTTAACAGATATGGTGCTGGAACTCGCCAGAAGAGAAAAGAATTCTGGGATAAAACCTGATGAAGATCTTGATATATTTATGAAGGTGCTTCCTATAATGTTTGCTTTCTTGGTTAATTACTGTAACTTATGGGCACTGCTTAATTAAATATAATTTCTTTTTTGTAGGCTTTAGCACTTGGTGAAAAGGAAACAAATCTTGTTGTGGAATACGTCATGAAGGTACTACAGCTGTTAGCCTTTGAATCCTGAACGCATAAATAACTGCCTTGATAATTATGACTAGAGGTGTTTGATCACTTCTACACCCCAAAAAACAAAAGTAATATAGTACCACTCTAGTACTTAATATAAGTCACTTTGTAACACATTCTCACATACTAAGGAATGCATTAAATTGACAAAATTTTCTCATTTTACCCTTGTTAAAGTTTTCTTGCTACCTGCATTTGCAAATCATTCACATATTTCTTTATACTTTATCTATTTCCAATGAGAATTAAATGGGTGTAAAATAGAAAAACAAGCATTAAATATACAAGTGACTTATCCTGGTATCATTTAACTTAAGGACATTTGTAATGTCCCTATTGATACGGTTTTTTGCACTCTTCCTAGAGAATTGAATGATGAAAGAAGTGTCTTGGTATGTGTTATAACGGTAGACGAGTATTATATTAGATTTGTGGGGTATTTTCTTGTTTAGTTCTATAAATCTTCTAAGTACTAAAATATTCATGACAAAGATATTAGGTTTGGACATGTGCGCTGACACATTGGTAGGAGATGAAATGCTGAAGGGCATTTCAGGAGGGCAAAAGAAGCGTCTTACAACAGGTATGTGAGTGCGTATAGCTTTGATTCGTGCATCACCAAGTCAAATTCATATACAGGATTTTCACCTGGTGTGTATCATTACTAGGTGAATTACTGGTTGGGCCAGCAAGAGTCTTGTTCATGGATGAAATATCAACTGGCCTTGATAGTTCAACTACTTACCAAATTGTCAAATATCTTAAGCATTCCACCCGTGCGCTTGATACAACCACTATCATATCTCTTCTACAACCAGCTCCCGAGACATATGAGTTGTTTGATGATGTCATTCTTTTGTGCGAGGGTCAGATTGTGTATCAGGGACCTCGTGAGTCTACTCTTGAATTTTTCAGATTGATGGGATTTAGTTGTCCTGAGCGAAAGAATGTGGCAGACTTCTTGCAAGAAGTGAGTGGTAAATATATTATAATATAGCTGCCTATTCCAATACTTTTAGTCATTGCTCAAGTTCTGGTAAACAGGTTACATCGAAGAAGGACCAAGAACAGTACTGGTCTGTTCTCGACCGTCCTTACCGGTACATACCCGTTGGGCAGTTTGCAGAAGCTTTTGCTTTATATCGCGATGGCAAGAATTTGTCAGAGGAACTAAAAGTTCCTTTCAATAAACGCTTTAATCACCCAGCAGCCTTGGCAACAACTAACTACGGAGCGAAAGGGCTTGAATTGCTCAAAACCAGCTACCAATGGCAGAGGCTACTAATGAAGCGAAATTCATTTATTTATGTCTTTAAATTTGTTCAGGTAAACTTACCACTATGGAATCTGTCGTAGCCAAAAATAATTGCCCGTTTATACAAGTTGTTTTATGAGGGCAACTCTTGCGGTTTTGCCACTTAAAATCAAACCATTCTTCCCGCATTTTAAATTGGATACTTGCCTTTAGTTTTATTGTCCTTTTGATAACATTGCTTGCCTTTCTCATATTTTGACATCATATTTTTTCGTATCTTGCTGTCCTTGTTTTTATTTAAACTTACCTCATATCATACGGTATATTTTAAAAATACCGAAGAGTTTCGCAATTCTGGCTATCGACTTCAATATTTTGACTGTCGGTAGTCAGTTTATTGTTTGTTGTTTTCTTATGCTCTTTGATTATAAATCTATCTTTTGCTTCGGTTTTGAACCAGCAAGGGTTTTAAGGTTGATCTCAAGTTCCATATTATTTTCAGCTTCTTTTGGTTGCTTTGATCACAATGAGTGTTTTCTTCCGGACAACAATGCATAAAGACACAATAGACGATGGAGGCATATATCTGGGGGCGCTGTACTTTTCTATGGTAATTATTCTGTTCAATGGTTTTACGGAGGTATCAATGTTGGTTGCAAAGCTTCCAGTACTTTACAAGCACAGAGACTTGCACTTCTATCCTAGTTGGGTTTATACACTCCCTTCTTGGCTCCTTAGTGTTCCAACTTCCCTCATGGAGGCCGGATGCTGGGTTGTAGTCTCGTACTACACGATTGGATATGATCCTGCTATTTCTAGGTAAAGCCAGAGTGTCCAGAGTACACTCTGCATTGTTCTATATTATAGTAGTTTACCTTTTTAATTTTAATTTTAATTTTTTTATATTTTTTCCCCTCATGACAATTATGTGTTTCTGGGTGTGCAGATTTTTAAAGCAGTTTTTGCTATATTTCCTTCTACACCAAATGTCAATTGGTCTCTTCCGTTTGATAGGATCGTTGGGCAGGAATATGATCGTAGCCAATACCTTCGGATCCTTTGCCATGTTGATTGTGATGGCCCTTGGAGGATACATAATTTCAAGAGGTCAAATTGGAGTTGCAATCTTTTCATGTTCTTAAATTTATTTTGACAACCTAAGTTTTCCCACTTAAAATTTCCTCCTCTTGAGCAGACCGTATACCTCGTTGGTGGATATGGGGCTTTTGGATTTCTCCGCTAATGTATGGACAAAATTCGGCTTCTGCAAATGAGTTCCTTGGACATTCATGGCATAAGGTATGATCCTTGTTCCTTAGTAGTTATGATCATCTGTGGAATTTTTTTATACCTTGCGGTACCTTGAAACTATCATTTTGGATCGTCCAGAGATGCAGTGGCAACTTTTTGAGGTTTTAACATAATTCTAATTAGCACTTTTTTTTTCCACTGCATTGAAGCACACGCTTTGTTTTCTCGTTTTGTAGCCTGCTGGAAATGATACTTCACTTCCGTTGGGTAAAGCATTATTAAGAGAGCGGAGTTTGTATCCAGAGAGCTATTGGTATTGGATTGGTGTTGGTGCAATGGTTGGATATACGATTTTGTTCAATACATTATTTACTATCTTCCTAGCTTACCTTAATCGTAAGACGAGTTTTTTTTTTTCTTGGTTAAGCCCTCAAATAATTTAATTTTACTTTGGCTCGTGGTGCTGCATGAATCTGAAATCTCTCATATAATTTGTTCAGCTTGGGGCAGGCCACAAGCTGTTGTCTCAAAGGAGGAGCTAGAAGAAAGAGAAAGGAGGAGAAGAGGCGAAAGTTCTGTTATTGAGCTGAGGGAGTACTTCCGGCATTCATCATCAAATGGTCTGTAAACTATTCATCACATCTTTATCCTTCTGTATTTTCTGTTTCTATACGTAATTGGGAAGTGACGTTATTCAATTGCCATTACATAGGAAAGCATTTTAAGCAACGAGGGATGGTTCTTCCTTTTCAACCGCTTTCAATGGCTTTCAGCAATATCAATTACTATGTGGATGTCCCCATGGTGCGTAAAAATGGCTTATTTCTTGATTTTTGTTTATTCTATTCATTAGATTAATTCCTCTTCTATATAAATATTTTTGCTTCAGGAATTGAAACAACAAGGGATATCAGAAGACAGGTTGCAGCTGTTAGTTAATGTTACAGGAGCTTTTAGGCCTGGGGTGCTCACAGCATTGGTTGGAGTCAGTGGTGCTGGAAAAACCACTCTTATGGATGTATTGGCTGGAAGAAAAACTGGTGGAACCATAGAAGGGAGCATATGCATTTCTGGTTATCCAAAAAGACAAGAAACTTTTGCAAGAATTTCTGGATATTGTGAGCAGACTGATGTTCATTCTCCTTGCTTGACTGTCTGGGAATCACTACTATTCTCTGCTTGGCTTCGATTACCTTCAGATGTTAGCTTGGAGATACAAAAGGTAGAAAAATGAAACATGACATAACATTTTTCCCCCCCAAACCATGGGCACATAATGATTTTTCCAGGAATTTTGATGGTCAGGCTTTTGTTGAGGAGGTAATGGAGCTTGTGGAGCTCACTTCATTGAGTGGAGCACTTGTGGGTTTACCTGGAATTGATGGATTGTCAACAGAACAACGAAAAAGGTTAACTATAGCAATTGAACTGGTTGCCAACCCTTCTATAGTCTTTATGGATGAGCCCACATCAGGGTTGGACGCTCGGGCAGCTGCCATTGTGATGCGAACAGTGAGGAATATAGTAAATACTGGGAGAACTATTGTGTGCACAATCCATCAGCCTAGCATAGAAATATTTGAATCCTTTGATGAGGTATTGCTAATGAAAGAGTTTTCTCAGATTTGTTTCATTTAATAGTGAGTATTTGAGGCAGGATTCAACTATGGCAGTGTCTAACCTTTGTGTGAATTATGTAAATGTTTTTGTGATAACCTGATATGTGTTTCTATCATGCATGGCTGCGGAAATTTAAACTGTAGCTGTATTATCTTTATCTAGTATCTAATATTCTATCAATTATCCAATCAAATCAATAGTTCGAGGGATCATATTTTATGCTTCATGATTTTCTCAAAGCATTTCTATATAGTCACAGGTCTAACCATTTTCCAAACTTTTGGCAGCTTCTGTGTATGAAGCGGGGGGGTGAGCTAATATATGCTGGTCCGCTCGGCCCCAAGTCTTGTGAGCTAATAAGTTATTTTGAGGTCTGCAAATGGACACTTAGTTTTTATAGAATAATTCATTCATTGAGTGATGATGAAAATAAATTCACTAATTCTTGTGCGAATTTTTCTTCTGCAGTCGATTGAAGGTGTTCCAAAGATTAGAACAGGATATAACCCTTCTACATGGATGCTGGAGGTTACTTCTCCTTTGGAAGAAAGTCGTCTAGGAGTGGATTTTGCTGAAATCTACAGAAGATCAAGCTTATTTCTGTAAATGCAATTCTTAAGTCAACTTTTCTACACAAATTGAGAGCTCTATATGCAACTGCTGCTCTCTTATTGATACCATCTTTATTCTTTTCTTTTCAGGCGAAACAAAGACTTGGTTGAAACCTTGAGCAAGCCCAGTAGTAATTCAAAAGAATTGAGTTTTCCTAGCAAGTATTGTCGGTCATATTTTGAGCAGTTCCTAACTTGCCTCTGGAAGCAAAATCTATCTTATTGGCGTAACCCACAATACACTGCTGTTCGCTTCTTCTACACTGTCATTATCTCATTGATGTTGGGAACTATATGCTGGAGATTTGGTGCCAAAAGGTCGTTTGCCCTGCATTTTATATTGTTCTGTAACATTTTCAATCTTAGCACCTTCCTTGGCTCTACGTTGCGAATTTTGTTAGTGTCCGTTGTTACAACATGGTCTTGCTAGTGGTAGGTAGCTATGATATCCATAAATGTGTTTTTCCTTGCTTGTTTCTTAGCGCATGCATAGAACAAGCGTATAAAGCCCTTAGGCTATGTTTAGATGAAGCGAAAACTGAGAGGAAAATGAGGAGGGAATGCTGGAAAGAAAATCTTCCAAAAAATAGTAAAAAAATTTAAGGTTAATTCTATTTTTAGTCCCTGAAATTTGAACCTAGTGGCTTTACTCCTTGAAATTTGACTTCGTTTTGGTTTTGGTATGTGAAATTCTAAATTAGTGGTTTTGCTCCCTAAAGTTTGACTTCATTTTGATCCAGCTTAAAATTTTTGGTTTCTGAAATAAAGACCAAAACCAAAATGAGGTTAAATTTCAGGGACCAAAACCATTTGTTTCAATTTTTAGGGGACCAAAACCGTTGGTTTCAAATTTTAATTAGGGATTAAAACCAAAATAAGGTCAAATTTTAAGAACTACAAATGATATTAACTCAAAAATTTACTACTTTATAGGTTGTTTTACCTCCTAGCATTCTTTCCTCCCTAAGTTTCTTCCCATTCATAGGGTTAGTGACAACTGGTTGAAAGAGACATACTTTGTTATGTTGCGAAAGTTTGGTCAATATGTGGTGAAGACCAATCTCACACGTTAAAATGATATCTGCTCCTTGAATGATTGCTTATGATTGGGATGATTAATGAATCACTCTCAATGCTCTAATGCAACCTCAATATCTATTACTGGCCCTAATTAATGTACTAGCAAATCTCTCACTATTTTTCATTAATTCTGATTTCCTGTATCAACTGGCAACTTTATTGTATTCTCACAGGGAATCGCAGCAAGATATATTTAATGCCATGGGATCTATGTACGCAGCAATTCTATTTATTGGCATCACAAACGGCACGGCTGTTCAACCTGTTCTTTCTGTTGAAAGATTTGTTTCATATCGAGAAAGAGCAGCAGGGATGTATTCAGCCTTACCATTTGCATTTGCCCAGGTTTATTTTTATCAGAACACGCATTTTTCTGCAACTTTTGTTTTTTTTTTTGGTGATGATCTTTCTGCACTTTTGATTCAAACAAAAACTTGTGGTTATGCAGGGTGCTATTGAGTTTCCTTACGTATTTGCCCAATCTCTTATATACTGTTCAATATTCTATTCCATGGCTTGCTTTGAGTGGAGTGCTGTTAAGTTCATTTGGTACATATTCTTCATGTACTTTACCATGCTGTATTTTACCTTCTATGGAATGATGACCACGGCCGTCACACCAAATCATCATGTTGCTGCCATTATTGCTGCTCCATTTTATATGCTGTGGAATCTCTTCAGCGGTTTCATGATCCCTCATAAGGTATGGGAACTCATTTGCTTTCTAAATATGTTTAGTGTCAACGTTTTTAGTTGATTAAGGAATGCTTACATTTGATGTTGGACCTTTTAATGCCTATATTAAAACATTTTAGCTTTGGTGATCGGGTGTAGATGGAGATTCAAAGTTGGAAAAGTGATTTTGTTTTACCAAACCACATTTTTAATGATTGTTTTTGCTAGAAATATTGGCTGTCATATCTAGGTGTTTCCTGGGTTTCGTTCGGTTTGCTTATCTTTGTTTACTGAAGGAATAGTTATAATTGTTGATAAATTTGATTTGAATTTTGTTCGCTTTTGATCATGATGATTGTTATCCGTAAAATAATTAAATTGTTTAAAATAATTTTAATTAGAGACAACAAATTTCAATAATATTCTTTTGAATTTACTGATAGAAATTTCAACCGAAATTTCAGTGCATTTAATAACTTACAAATCCCTCAACCATAAGCCAAAAAAAAAAAAGAAAAAAAAGAAAGAATCAAAATTGACTGCCCCAGGTACCATAATTCCACCTCTGCCAATGTCTATCATATAGTTTAACAAGACTCTTGAAAATTGTTATTTTGAAAAGGAGGTCTCCTAATCTCACATGCAAAAGATTGTATCTCTTCTAGAACTTTTTCTTGATCCATTAATAAGGTAAGGTATCATGTAATAATATGTAATAATTTCCGCTTTTATCTTAAAGTCATTTAATCATTAGTCTTAGATCTTCGTAAATTCATGAGGAAGCCAAGTTTATATTCTTATTATAGAAAAATAGAGCTCCATTTTTCGAGTAGTTAATCATGTAACAAATTTTCCTTACGAGGAAGTTACATTTCGGATCGGCAAGAGTATAGATGGAAAAATGAGCTGCACCATTGGACACTTATAGCAAATGGCAAATGTGATTTCCAGTAAATCTTTTAAATTTTATATTGATATTTAATACTGATAGGGCTCAATGGCGTTGTGCAATCCATGTAGCCAACCTCATCTAGTGGGATAAAGCTTTTTTTATTGTTGTGTTGATATTTAATACTGAGTATAAACGGTTCTGATCTCATTCTCAGAGAATTCCAATATGGTGGAGATGGTATTACTGGGCAAACCCTGTAGCCTGGACTCTCTATGGCCTGGTAACTTCTCAGTATGGTGATGATTATAAACTTGTGAAGCTATCTGATGGAATAAGCTTGAGACCCATAAAGCAGGTTCTGGTTGAAGTGTTTGGTTATAAGCATGATTTCTTGTGCATTGCTGCCATAATGGTGCCTGGTTTCTGCATATTTTTTGCAATAATATTTGCCTTTGCAATTAAATCCTTCAATTTCCAAAGGAGATGACAGGGTTGGTGTGCCGTGAGAGTTTTGTTACTGCTACTAAGATTGTGCAAATTTTTCCAATTGAGTTTGCCATTGTTATTTGTATAGTCGATTATTACCCTGCGCCAAACAAATATGCCTTTCTTTAGGGTTTACATAAACTAATAAGATTTTACGTTTTCAAGAATTACTGTGTTCCACCCAATTCAAATTATAGTTTACTGTAAAGAGACATTATTATTATTATTGTTATTATTATCTTTCATCACAAATTTATGAATCAAGTGCCAATTTTTATGCCTCTGCTTGTTATAGTTGTAGATACCGTGGAAGTATGGATGGTTTTTTCCCCCTCTTCTCTTTAAAATTTAGAGTCAAAGATGCTAATGACCTTTTTGTTTTACTTAAATTATAGAATCTTCATCTTACTTTATAAATGTATATAAACTTTTCATAAAATAAAATATGTTATACAAACCTCGTATATTTGATTTTACAGATCGCTTGCTAATTGCTAATAATATCCTCACATTATTGGTGGTATTTGAACTTATGATCTTGGGACGAATCTTTATTGCTGTCCCTTAATATTATTTGATTTCAAAATTACATATAATTCTTCACACCCACAAAATAAGAACTAGATTTATCTTTGGGCAGATTTGGCCTATGCCCGTTAAAGTAACACTTCAAAATCGTACGTTTTAAACTGATTACACAATTAACATCTCCTTTGATATATTAATCTTATTAAAACAATTTTAAATGAACATAAACAAAGAGGTACCAGTAATAATACCAAAAAACAAAAATGTATTTACAACGATGAATTTGAATTAGGACAAAAGGCCCATATTCCATGTGATGGGGATCAAAGCTCAATATGATAGGGATCAAAACTCATGCAGTTCATGTTAGAAATGCAGGAATAGATCAGATAAACATGTTCCGCCTACTTCATTTCCCGTCACCCTTATATTTATCAGGAGGTAACAGGCTACTGAAGTAATATATGGTGTAGAGTTTAGACTCAAGAGGATTGATGGCATGAGGAATCTTGGCCACCTAGTTCCTTAAATAAAGCATTTATCATTCGATAATTCCAGGGAGTTTTAGCTGATGTCTTTGATGTGTTGAATGAGCTAGGTTTGATCTCCTTCTCTCTAATTCACTGTGAGGGAAATGTTACCGCCAACTATTTGGCTACTTTAGCTTCAAGGAATTTGGGACCTTCTAGTCTGATTCACGAATCACAACCTCTTCTAGCTTCTATCATTCTTTGCCAAGTCCATGCTGAAGACGTTGACAGCAATTTCCTTTACGCCAGGAGGCGAACAGGGGAGGAATTGGCTAATGGGTATCAATGGATATTGTTTACTGCCATATTTTAGTTTTTGTTGATTCTCATTTCCTACTTATTGTATTAGACCATCAGATGTTAACTTTTTTTTTTTTTGGTATTATACGGTATTCAGCACCTTTTTTGAATTCTATTAGTAGGAATCCAAGCAACTGACTAATTTGGTTGTTCATGGCCAACTCTTCCAGTAGAGGTGTCTCCTCTGAGACTCAACTTTCCTCTTACCCCAGAAAACAGAAGTACAAATGAATAACTCAAATAATGAAATTACATAAAATAAAATAAAACAGGTCTAATCTTTCATAAGAAATAATAATGAATTAATTAATATGTGATTTATCGGTGGTTTTGGAAGTAATTAAAAAAAGGTGATGTTAAATACTATTTATGTTAATTAATTATTATAATAAGTAAATGATCAATATAATTTTAAAAATTAGTTCATTATTTATTATTTTTGAAAAATCAATAAAAAATGTTTTGAATGAAAAATCAAAGTAAAAATTATTTTATCAAATCTTTCTAAATGTTCCAGCTCTTTGGGACTCCAAGCAGTGTTTAGTTGGGTGGTGTTGTAGCTGGTTTGAGATGACGCTCAAGTTTCGATGGGTCTTGGAAGTGTTAATAATCTTTTGGGCTTACAAGTGGAAGTTTAATATTTTATTTGTTTTGATGTCTATGGTTTGTTTGATCAAATACAATTCTCGTATGTTATTTTATATCATTTTAAGGGTTTTAACTATGATTTATTAGCTCTTCCATGAAAATTATACATAATTTAAATTGAGAGTGCTTGCATGAAATGAAGCTTAATGTAAGCATAAAATTATTAGAATTGGTTATTATTTGTATTCAATTGATTTTTAAGATATTGATTTCTATTGCTAGGCACTTGAGCAATATTGGATCCAAGAGATGAGAAAATGGAACAGGAAGAAGATGGAGATGGAGAAATGAGAAGAGAAGTAAATGGAGGCATAGGAAATGCAAGGTTTCGAATGGAATCTCAAGACAAGGAGTTCGGGACTGGTTTCTTTTATTTTTTTTTGGGGTGGGGGGAGGGGGGAGCGTAGCTGTAGAATTTGCCCTAGCGAACATGCCTTCGTGGTGGCTAACCACACAGGAGCAACTCTTCTTCATTTTTGTGTTGTGTAATCACTTGGACTCTCTTCTTGGTTCCCATGGTCAAGTGTCCTACAATAGAAATCAATATTTTGTAGCATTAATTACTTTATAAATCAATTGAATACAATTAATAACTAATTATGATATTTTTAGCCCTAATTTAAGCTTAATTCTATGCAAGTACTCTTAACCAAAATTATGTATAATTCTACACAAAAGAGCCAGAAAACCATAACTAATACCCTTAAAATGATAGGAAATAACATATGATAATTGGGTTCAATCATTGTTACTGTAACGTATTTCTATTTTTAGGCTTTAAGCCTCCAATATAGTCTTGATTCAGAGGATCAATCAGCGATTTTTTATGCATCATTTTATCTTTTTATTATTTAAATAAATTGACCTTTTATTTAAAGACATTTAAAATGAAGAATAATTGTATTTCTTAGTTAGGACTGGAGAATAATTATATTTCCATCTATGAAATATATTTAAAATATAGTATATGCTTGCTATTTAAAAAACCCAAATCCAATTGGTTTATTATAGTTCAAAATATATGCCATATCCAAACAAAATGCCATTACTTAAAAATCAGACAATTGAACCAAAAAAAAAAAGACGATGATTTTATTATTGAATACAATAAAATAGACAAATAGAGAATCATATGTATACAATAACTAAGACTTTATGAAATATAAATAATCCAGATATAAATAATTAACTAATAAAGAATATACAAAATTTAATATGTCAACAATAATTAATATTGCAACTCAATGCTACCCCCCAAATTAAATTAAATGATCAATTGAATATATTGAAATTATCACATTGAGGAGGATGAAGCCCGAGAGTGTGAATGAGGGCCCAACATTGACCAATCTGGTGGGGGCAAGGTCACGAGAAGAATGATGTAATAGAGATAGGCATAAGGAAGT
>NW_021635762.1:0-26501 GCF_004799145.2 Neltuma alba
ATATTGTATAACATATTAGAAATTATATAAAATTAAAATTTAAAAAAAAAAAAAAAAAAAGCGGGCTAGCCCGCGGCGGAGCGGGCTGAAAACGGTGCGGGCTGGAGTAGCCCGCACCTTGGCGGGCTGGCATTTTGCCAACCCGAGCCCGCCATTTTTGGCGGGTTGGCGGGCTGGGCCCGCGGGCCCAGCCCGTATTACCAGCTCTAATCTCAAGCCATGTCCACTTGTTTGGATTCTTTGTGTCGCAGTACTATGCTTTTTCACTTAATTTAAACACCAAATTTCTGCATGCATGTGGTGATTAACCATTTAATCTTACCTAAAAATTGAATCTAAATTCTTTACATAGGTTTAGATATGCATGGAGGTTATATTTGTTGTTTAGACTGATGAGTTGGGCAAGAATTAAATTTGAGTGAATTAAGGAGTACAACTCTAGATTTTAACAATGTACAAAGTAAGCATATGAGAAAATTTTTTTTCAATTTACATAAAACCTTTCTAAAGTGCTTTTTACGGTGATTCAAACTCCCCTTTAATTTCGCTAGTAAATATGACTCTTTTCTATATCTAAATAAGAATTATTTATTTGGTTCTTAATATAAAGACATATTTTTTTTATTTATTAATTTTTCTTAAATTATACATATCCTCAACCATAATTAAATAGAAAATGAGGGAGGATATTAAAAAAGATTATTATAGTATTTTAGGAAAAAAATATTATATTTTTTATAATTAGCTAACTTTTCTGACTTTCTTAATCTAATCAAATCAGTTAAATAGATCTTATATTAAGAATAGATAAATGCTATTTAGATTTCAAAATCCATTAGAAAATTTATTATGAAAACTACAAGTGTGCATGGATATTTTAATTTAATTCAAATTTTAAAAGACACGTATTCCCATCAAAAAACTTTAAATTGGCAAATTTACATAATCAATCCAAATTAAATTGTCAAATTGAGATCATCCTCTACCGATAATCAAAATCAAGTATCAACAATATCTTAAATGAAACAGAAAGTGAAACACGTCCATGCAAAACGACCAAACTTGTAGCAGGGAAGGAAGGTTCCTGCATTGGATAGCGAAAGCGAAGTCTAAACAAGTGAAGAGATAAAGAACGTACAGAAACATTGTGATTTGTGATTCCCATTTGGATCAATGATGAAGCATTCACTGGCGTTTGCGGTTTCTTTTGATTTCCTTTTCGCTCTTCAATTCCTTATCGTTTTCTTCAGTTCCAGCTTTCTCGGTGGACGGGACGGTGTTGCAGTTGGATGAATCCAACTTCGATTCCGCCATATCGACGTTCGATCGTATTTTGGTTGACTTCTATGCTCCATGGTGTGGTCACTGCCAGCGTCTCTCTCCCGGTACCCTTTCTTTCCTTCCTTTCTACTTTCTAATATGCACTCTGAATAATTGCTGCGGATAATTTGACGGCGTTTGACAGTATTTAACCATTCACGTTTCACCCTTTGGGTTTGAGAACGCTTATAAAGTTTTGATTCACCTTGAAACTCATTAGGAAGTGTTTTTTCAAAAAAAAAAATTAAAATGCGGGATTTATCGGTTCATTCGCATCTTGATGGATAGTTGCTTCAATTTGATGACCTGAGAAATGCCTTCCTAATTTTAATCTATACATTTGGTAATGCTCGTTAAGAGATACAGTATCCGTGCTTCGAAATATTTAGTCATGCAGTCATGCGTAGACAGTACTAAAACCAGATGATTGGTTTAAGCCATGATGATGCATAGTTTTTCTTCTTTGTATTGCCTGACAAGACGACAACAGAGGAAATTAAACATCCATCAATAATTTGTGTTATTGATGCTAGACACAAGGTGCCAAGTTGTTAAATTTTGTCAATGACTTGATAAGCTTAAGATCATTTCATAGATCATGAGTTTTCTGCAAACGGTATTAGATATGTGATCTAACACAGCAAATCACTGTTTGACTTTTCTTATTCAAACTTGCTTGATTGTGATTTATGTTTCACTCTAAGTGAGTAGGATGAAATATCTAATTTGTCACCTTGCAGTTAGATGCAGCTGCACCTGTACTTGCAGCCTTAAAGGAACCCATAGTCATAGCAAAAGTGGATGCAGACAAGTTTACCCGTCTTGCGAAAAAATATGACGTTAAGTATGTTTCTTTTTCCGTGTAAATTGCTTGTTGAATCGATATTTATTTCCAGGTGATACTAATGTTGTTTTCCCACTCCAGTTTCCTTTGAAATGTGAAATGTCCATCGTGTTTCTCTTTGTTCTGTCCCCCATTTATTTTATCATTTTTTGAAATTAAAATTTATTTTTAAAGGGAATTAGCTTAGAATATTAATTATTTCTTACTGGAAATGAACTTATACTAAACTTCTATTCTGTGATGTAGTGCTTATCCTTCCCTTATGCTGTTTATACATGGTGTACCCACAGACTATCGTGGACCAAGGAAAGCAGATCTACTAGTTCATTATCTAAAGAAATTTGCTGCTCCAGATGTTACCATTCTTGATTCAGATTCTGCTATTAATAACTTCATTGAAGCAGCCGGCACTTTATTCCCCATATTTATAGGTTTTGGGTTGAGTAGTTCTATGATAGAAAAGTCAGCCTTTAAGTATAAGAAAAATGCATGGTTCTCCGTGGCAAAGGATTTTTCAGAGGATGTCATGGGATCGCATCATTTTGACAAGGTTCCTGCTCTGGTTTCCATTAATCGGGATTACAATGAGTGGAGCACTTTATATGGGCCCTTTGAAGGTTAGTTTATACTCAGATCTTAAATTGTTTTATTTAGATATTAAATATCACTTCCCTGAATCTCTCTCCTCTCTTGTGCATTTCTTCATGCCACTGCATCGAGTTTTACAGTTCCTGGAGTTTTTGCTGGAATCTGTTTCTCTGTTTATGATATTTTGAATAATTTGTTCCTTATATTTGCTTTTCTAGAACAGATGTCATTAGGTTCCACTTATAGGTTGAATATAAAGATAAAGAAAATCCTTCAAAAGATAAGAGTAAAAGAGCAGCAGAATGTTAAGTCCTTCAATTTTTCCCACTTCTATGTGGGCGATGGTACATCTCTACTTCCGAACAATATAAGAGTGATGAAGCCAATATCCCAATATACTGTATATATTTGAAATGTTCTGTTGCTTCAGTAGAAACCAACATGGTGTTGTGAGCTTATCAAAACGTACTAATACATACCACAATGCATGTTGTGGCATATTTGTGCTGTCCTTCAATTTTAATATTTTAAACGCCTCAACTTCAATGCATCATTTTAAATTTTCTTGCTAATGTTCATGTCTCAAAAATCAGAGAAGTCATTGGAAGATTTTGTGAAACAAAACCTGATTCCCTTAGTGGCACCTGTATCCTTTGACACACTAAAGTTGATGGAAAGTGATGGGAGGAGAATTGTCTTGACAATTTTCGGCGACGAGGATGAAGAAAGATCAAAGAAATTCATTAAGCTTTTAAAGGCTGCTGCATCTACAAATCGTGACTTAATATTTGGTTATGTTGGTGTTAAACGGTTGGAAGATTTTGCTGAAAAATTCAACCTCAATAAGTTACCAAAGATGGTTGTTTGGGATGGAAGTGATGACTATCTATCTGTAAGTTAATGTTTCATACCTTGAAAGAATTTCTGTTTCGTCAAGTTCGCTCCAATTTTATCTCACTATATGATAATCGGTCTCCATTTGTTTTACTTAGAGGTGTAATCTCAAGTTTACCCTCTTGTCTTGCTCTGAGACTCCTTATCCCTTGCATGCCTTATCAACATCGATATATTGCATATATTGGGTATTTGGTATGCGAGCATGCTAATAATGGTCCTTTGACCATTGGATCCCAAATACAGGGATCGATGATCTGGGATCTTACATAATGTTGGTGTACTAAATGCCTCCATAATGTTTATGGCTACCAAGTTTAGTGTTTTTTCATCGTCAGTCTCATGATGGTTTGGTGATGGTTGGTCCTCAAGATATGTAATTAAACTAAATAGGCGCTACACTGTTTTCTGACTAAAACTTGAACGAGACGATTTTCTAGTTTCTAGATCAACAAATGGGGATACAGAAAACTAGAGACATGTAATTAAACTGCTTTCTAATGTGCACTGTGCAGTATGATAATGATTTGCCCCTTGTATACATACGACTGTGCAGTATGATAATGATTCGCCCCTTGTATACATGCTGTCAATTTGTCCTTTTCCTAAGTGGAATTTTCAGATACGTTCTGGCCCTTAATTAATACATTTGGTCCTTTGATTTCCCTTGTGTTTTTTCCACTATCTAACTTCCTTCTCACGGTACACAAGCACATGAATTGTATCTGTGTTTTAAATCTGCTGGCTGATTTTTTTTCTTTTGCCATTAAAATTTCCTCAAGATGGAGACTAATACAGTTTTTATGACCTACAGGTTATTGGTTCAGAAAGCATTGATGAGGTGGATCAGGCAACTCAAATCAGTAAATTTCTTGGAGGATACAGGGAAGGCAGAACCACACAGAGAAGACTCGGTGGCCCATCGCTCTTGCGTGCGATGAAAAAATCTTCAGCCATCAGAATCTTGTATGTCTTTATTGCCGTGATTGCAATACTGATGCTTCTGCTGATCTTTTATAAAGGAGAAGATGATGAGTACCAGAGGGTACTCGGTGAAGAACAGGTTGATCATGCTAGCTGCTCTGCCTTGGAGGCTGAAAGCAAAGAGTATAAACCTGAAGATAAAGAAGATTAAACATTTCATTGACATTATTATTGCATATGGATCTGCTTTAGAATTGAAATAGTTATTGGCATCAGGTAGATATCATTGGCTGCAGAGTTTCACAATTTTTGTGTAGTCCAGAAAAATTCCGCATTTTATTGATGCATTTAGGTATTTATTGCAATCAATATGGGTTTAGTTATGCTAAGATGTTCTGGAGATTATAACTATCAATGCTGATTATTATTTATTGCAATGGTTTTTCTATTTAGTTTTACAATTTTCCGAAATGTATCATTCTAGTTTAGCATCTATAATGTATAGTTGAATGAAGCAGATGTACTTGTAAATACGGTGCATGGACCATACTTGTAAATAGACACTCATTCATATCACTTTGTACTCGTCCAATATTGATTAATATTTAATACTCCTCCAGTCCTTAGAACCCAATTGTTGAGTTGGTTTTGGTCCTAAATATAAGATCCATTTCTCATATTTATCAATTTCCTCTAAATTACCCCTATGGATGCTCTCTCAACCATAATCAAGTAAAAGAGGAAGAGGGGGTATTAAAAAAGATAATTATAGTATTTTCAGAAAAATATGTCACATTTTTTATAATTAACTAATTTATCTAACTTTCTTAATCTAATCAAATTAGTTAAATGGGTCTTATATTAAGGATCGGAAAAGTACAAACTTTAGCCTCTTAAGTTTATCTTTATTTTGATTTTAGTCTTTCAAGTTTGAAATTATAAGTTTTAGTTCCTCAAATTTCTTTTTATTTATAACAACGGTGCCTATAATCCTTTATTTAAATCATTTTGACTTTTAAGGGATCAAAACCTACAGTTTGAAATTTGAGGGATCAAAATCAAATTGATAATAGAATATGCCTCTTTTAGGTTTGTAAGGTATGACGGAAAAAATGTCCTATGAGTATATGCTGTAATGTAAATTGTTGAGGTTATTTTATTCATATGTTTTGGGCATTCATAATATAATTTTGAAATGTTTAAATACTTAATTTTTTTTATTTTTTAATAAGTCAATTTATTGATTAATATACAAAAACAAACTTATAAAGATACAAAAATAATTTTTGACCAAGAACAGATACAAAAATAATTTTATATAGATGATGAGGGGTTATAGCCTTATCGGTTTTCTCTTGCCTTGTATTTTGTTTTTCGTTGTTTTGTTTTAATGACATTTTCACTTTGGCCAAATTGAGTTGACTTGTGAGTAAGCTTGAATTGCGAAAAAAGAAAGGAGGGGGGGTGGGGACATTAGAGGCCTATTTTGTTGACCTTTAGAAAAAAGTGTGCAAAAACCATGTCCTCAAATTGTTTTGTCCTCGTACAGGTTTTTTTTTTTTTGGTCAAGTCCTCGTACAGGTTCAAACAAGAGAATATTTTACTTAAAGTTGCATAGAGTAATATTTTTTAAAAATTAAGGAAAAAAATGTTTTAACAGGTTTTTTGTTGATAAGAGATAACCGTGATGTCATTCACTTGAAAAAATAATTTCAGTTGCTGATGAAGAGAAGTGACAGAAACCTAATGGCCTATTTTGAAAAACTGTTTAAGGTTATTTTTAAAATCTGTGCAGAAGAGATCAAAAAATATATTATTTACAATAAACAGGATATTTTTTTTAATTACATTATACAAACAATATATAGAGATAAAATTTTGAGTATTTAATATAACTAAAAAAAAAGATCGAAGTATCGGATACACTAAAAAAATAAAATCAAGATACTGAATGCATAATAGGTAAAATGACTTGATGCATATAACAAATAATATTAAGATGTTGAATATACTTTTGCCTTAAAATTGTTACTAAATTTCTAGATTTTATATTTTTTATACAAACTTTATGTTACACCTACTGATACAATAAAATAGTGATTTTAATACAGTACTAATAAATTATGACAAATAATTTATGTTAATGATTTTAATAAAATAATGATTTCATTTAAGGGTTGTTTTATTTGTCCAATTTATAACTCTCAACTTGTCTCCCAAAAATTTTTTAAGCATTGTTCCAGATAAGAACAGAGCAAGTCATAATCACAGCTTCATCCTTCGAGCGCGTTGGCTTATTCACGAAATTAAGCTCCCTTACCAAACAATCCAAGTGGTCCAGCTTTCATCGATGAATCAATTTGATCTCGCTTTCCCCCATAATTATTAATTATTGGTTAATTAATTCATTGATTAATCAGTTTTGGATTAATTTGATTACTTTCCCTTTCAGGTCGTACATACGCGAGCGACCCTTTCGGACTAATCTGGTCCCTTTGGCGGCGTCATATACGTTTTTCCAAGTTCCGATTATCCGCAACGTTTGGCCATTTTTTTATTTAAAATTTTATTTAAATAACGGGTTTTGCCTCTTTTTTTTTTTTTTTTTTTTGCCTTGAGCTCGAAACAATAATTGCCCATTATTATAATGATATTTTTGGTTTTCTGATCAATATTATGTTTTCGTAATTACCATTCGAGTGACAATCATCTTTATCAGCAAAAATCTGATTCGTTTTTCTCTAAAATCTTCCTTTTTTATGTCAAGAGAGCAATCAATTTGATACAGGTAGTGGCAGGGGCATCTAAGAATAGAAGATCCGTTTGATTCTTCTGAGAGATGGAAGCTGATGTATCCATTCTGTAGTATTTTCTTTGCTAAACCCTAAATAGCGATAATCCCATCTTCCTCCGCCTCTGTTTTGGATGAGTTTTACCGATCAATTTTTGCCTTTTTGATAGTCAAAACGGTTGCTTTGATGAGAACGATGAATCTTCTTGTGTTTTTGTTATTCTCTGTAACGGCTTCATGCTATATGGCGGTGGCCAAGGTGGTGCTGATTGGGAACAACGTTACTCTATCCTTCGACGACATTGAAGCTAATTTTGGTAAGCCTGTTGGGGTTTTTTCCCCCTGTTTCCTTTTCAACTAGGCATTCTCTTTGGGACTGGGAATTCAGATGAGCTAGGAGCATGGATGCTTTGTAATAAACTCGATGTTGGTGAAGCTGATTGTAGCTTAGTTCCTGGCATGTTGAGATTTTGAAATTTGAGCATAAGTAGGACTTTTCTGCAGCTTTATAGTTGGAAAACATTTTCATCCGAAATTTTTTGTATTAAATTTAGGATTTCATCTGAAAAGATAAAAAGGAGTAAGTTGATTTGCGGAACGAGCAGAAAAAGTAAGAAGGGGGGGTATAAGCATACTTTTGTGGTTGTTAGTGTATGAGACTACCTTTTGTGATGAAACTTATTTAAATCATATGCCTGTTGTTACAAAGCCAGCGCTATCTTCTTGTTTGCCTGTATTTGTGTTTATGGGAAGAAATGGAGAAGAAAGTCAATGCGATGTTATGTATGTGGTGTCTTTAAATCCACCCACCCTTTCCTCCTCTCTCTCTTTATACACATCATCCATCCATCCATCCATCCATCTCTTGACATGAATGGCATTTTGATTTCAGCTCCAGCGATGAAAGGTTCTGGAGAATGCGGGGTCTTGTATATTGCAGAGCCGGTTGACGCATGTACAGAACTGACAAATAAAGTTGAACCGCTTTCAAATACAAGTTCACCTTTTGTTTTAATAATTAGAGGGGGGTGCAGCTTTGAAGACAAAGTCAGGAGAGCACAAAAGGCTGGCTTTAAAGCCGCAATTGTCTATGACAATGAAGATGATGGTGTCTTAGTTTCAAGTAATGACCAATTCCCTCATCTTGGCATTGTGTGGTTTCATGTTCTTCCTAAAGTTGGGAATTTTGTTATACACTGTTCTGTGTGGTAAAATGGCATTTTACAAATCAGAGAATCTAACCAACATTTGCATACATTGTAACTCTGAAAATGAGTTTTTAATGTTGCTTATAGGAATTGCCACAAAAGAAAGTTTTTAATATGATGTCACTTCACATAGCATTTAAAAATCTTTATACTACATGCATGTTATTTTCAATACCATATTCCTGGCTGATCTAAGCAGCACTAAATTTTAGCCATTTCCATGAACTATGAAACTGTTTTGTTAATTTCAATATTTCACATTTGAGAATTGAATGGTTCAAAAGCACTATATTGCACATTGTTCTAAATTTCTTTGGAAATTGTCATATCTTAGGAAAACATTTCCACGTAGCTTCTTTTTTCCCTTCTTGAAAGTTCTATATTTCTGCATCTGATGTGTCCCTAAATACATAGCTGGCAGAACATGTGACTGTCAATATTTCTGTTTGGCATCTATTTCTCAAGGAAATGCTATTTGAGATCCATATGATGGTTGAAAAGTATCTTATTACATCTATAGCTAGATATTTGTGCGTTTCTCTCTCTCTCTCTATATATATAGATGTTTGTGTGCGCATTGGTTTCACATGCAACATAATTTTCAATTTTAATTTTCTTTGAAATTTAGTGGCAGGAAATTCGGGGGGTATAAAAATACATGCGGTATTCGTAACTAAAGCCTCAGGTGAAATACTGAAAAGATATGCTGGACTGACTAACATTGAAGTGTGGCTAATTCCAAGTTTTGAAAACTCAGCATGGTCTATCATGGCAATTTCATTCATTTCCCTACTAGCTATGTCAGCAGTTCTGGCTACTTGCTTCTTTGTCCGGAGGCATCGCATACGAAGAGAAAGGCCTCAAGCTTCTCGTGTTCGTGAGTTCCATGGAATGAGTAGTCGCCTAGTGAAAGCAATGCCTAGTTTGATATTTACTGCTGTTTTAGAGGATAATTGTACATCAATGACATGTGCAATATGCCTTGAAGACTATTGTGTTGGAGAGAAGCTCAGGATTCTACCCTGCTGTCACAGTAAGTCTTTCTATTTGATTTCTTTCTCTTTTCTTCTTCCTCTTCTTCTTCTTTTTTATTTATTTATTTGTTTATTTATTTTTGCCAATTTGTTTCTGTTAGTTGGTGTGGTATGACTTATGGAAATATTTTTGTGGTTGGAGTGTTGTGTTTTGGTAGAATTTGCATATATTTTGTTGGTTGAGTACTAAATCTTATGCCCCTTGCTGCATATCCTACGCAGTGTAAACCTATGTCGTATCATTACCTGCCATATAAGGATGGTCTTGAACGGTTACGGCTATTTCATGGCCATTTCTCCTAGGGTTCATAGAAGATTAAGCATATAGTGCATAGGATGGTCATAAGTTGGTAGCATGTTGTGAATAGCTTTACATCTCCCTTTCCTTGGTATTTTTCCTGGATTGTCTTCAGCTCCAAGTGTAACTTTTAGGAACTTGAATTCTTGGAAGACATCTTCCAGCCATTTCTCATTAGATTTTGAAGACTAAGCATATATTGCATGGATCCGTCATAAGTTGGCAGCATGCCATGAATTGTTCTTCCAACTTTCATTCCTCTTAAGCATAACAAGTGGGGTATTATGTTCATGTTTCGTCTTTTGTCATTCCTTTGTTCCTCTTAATATTTTGATTGTTTAAATTGTGGATAATTTGAAAAATAAATTTCATGGATTGATTCAAAGCATCTCATCCTCGATAATATCTGTCAATACTTTCAAAGTTAAAATGAAGAAAACGAAAGGAAAACAAACAAGGAATCACTTGATTTCCTTTTTCTGGGCGGGACAAACACAAAACAAAAAATATAAAATAAAAAAATATAAAATGTAATAAATATATTGGAGTTGGTATTCTTGAACAGGTAAGTTGGGATACAATTGTAATAATCAGACTGAGTAATGAGAAATTGTGGAATACATAAGGACTTTGGGCTATCCAACCTCATGAGTTAGCTTTTGGGGTGTGTATTTGTTTCTCAGGGAGGTTCTTATAAGCTGATATTAGAGCCTTCCTTTCCATCCTAGTTTGAATCCTACAATGCAGGGGGTGATGCCATTCTTATCCCAGACCTAGAAAGTTAGCTGAAGTCGGCCTGCAGGTGTGCTGGGGTTGCAAAGTACAAGTCTTAAGTTATGAGGTTCTATTGTGGTATCTATGAGGACCTTAGATTTTCCACCAACATGAGCTAACTTTTGGGTTTTGGTTCTCCCAAAGTTTCTTATCACTCACCTACTGTTTGCATTATTTGTAACGCTTGCTTGGGCCTGTCTTGTTAGGATGATGTCCGATGCGGTGCCTCTTTTGTTTTATAATTCACATATAAAACCAACTGCCTTAGTATTTGAAAACAGTATGAGATTGTTTTTAGGAAAAAAAAAAAAATTTGGTGATGATATTCTGAAGCTTATGCTTTTGGCTTTCTTCGTCCATATACTTGTATAATTAAAGTTGTGATTCAATTCAAGCATGCAGAAAATATAGTTGGTATTAATTTAGAAAAGGGCCTTTTGTTTTCTCTTTTGGGAAACATTTAGAAAGGGTTTGGAACATTTTTTCTCCTCCTCCTCTTTTGCATACAATGAAAAGAAATATTGGAACGTGTGAACATCATTATCCAAACCTACTCTAACTACATTGCTTATTTTGGCATGAATATCTCTCCTTTACCCCCCGAAATCTCAATGTTAGAAGAGTTCTACTTAGTTAATCTTACTCCAAACAGAAGAAATTAATAACATGAAGAAAAAATCTGCATGATAAAGTTCAAAAAATCCCATTGCACGTTTAGATGAACCTGATGAGGATTTCTGATAATGTCAAAGTGAGGCTCTTCATACAAATCTAATCAGTTTAAAAATGTTGGAGCATGCAGAGAAGGCTTGTAAACTTTCTTTGCTTTAAATTCTAACAGGAAAAATTATATACTTCTGAGTGCTGCAGATGCAAATACAAATTTGCTTTCTCCCTTCGGTTCAAAATAAATTTAAGCAGAAGAACAAATACTCCTGTGTCTGGATGCCTGTCCAACTAGTTGAAAATACCTCACCATGGAACGAGGCAACAATTCATGAAAAATATCTTAGTTGGCCTTGACATCTGCTACAAGGCAATTAAGTTTAAATCAAATCTTTCTTTAGGAACAAATATTCTCAATCTGGGCTTCTTTATGTTCATTCTTGTTATTTGATGATCCATACTCTTCTAATTTGGTCATTGCATGCTTAAATCCAAGACATATTGCGGACTTATTGTGTTTATGCATGACTTGATAAGTTGTAACAATAACCCAAGTTTTTCTCCCCTAGTTTAATGGTCTCTAACAATCTATGGTTATTCTATATATTGTTTCCTGTTTGATGTAGTCTGATACAAATGCATATGAAAATATGATTTTTGTTACGTAGTCTAACCAAATATTATATTTCTGATTACTTATTGGCAGAGTTTCATGCTGCTTGTGTGGATTCTTGGCTTACGTCATGGAGAACCTTTTGTCCAGTTTGTAAGCGTGATGCAAGGACTGGTCTAAGTGATCCTCCACCTTCAGAATCCACGCCGTTGCTTTCATCTGGCCCAGCATCTGGAGCATCATCGTTAGCGTCATCTGTGAGATCATCATTAGCATCATCTTCTGCAATACAAATTGGTCGGTCATCATCACGGTCCCCATCTGTTTCTCGGGACCATTCTGTGGCTAGTACTCCCTACATTCAGCCATCATTTAGGTCCCATCAGCAATCTCCCTTTATGAGTGTCAGTCGAAGCTCAGTAGATCTTAGGAATGCATCCCAAAGATCTCAAGCATCTCATTTGAATTCTCCACATTCCATGGGTTACCCATCGATGTCATCAATGAACTCAAGGTACTTGTCTCCACATATTCGAAGTCCAAGCAATGTTTCAGCAAGTTATCTTGGTTCTTCTAGTCATCGTCATCACCCACTTCGTTATAGCGGGTCAGCTGCGAGTTTTTCTCCATTTGCTTCTGCCCAGTCCCTTCCAGAATGCTGAGTCATTGAACCAAATTTTGGATTACAATTGTGAGGTCTGCACCGCATTTGCAGATAGTCATGAAAAAAAGCAGGAAACAACATTTAAAAAATTCTCATGACCTCTGCACTAAATCAGATGGTTGTCATGTTCTGACTAACGATCTGCTTCCATCCCTTGTTACTGCTCGGATCGTGTTGTGGTCAGATTTGGCGGTTGATTTCTTCATGCTCAGATGTACACCGTAAGATCACTGTGTGTGTTTGTTTTATTCTGGTTGATGTTCTTGCATTTTCAGGTTGATGTGTTTGCCTAAGTCATGATGATTCTGCCGTTTGCGCTGGGTTGATATTCACCATGTCATATTCTTCGTTTTCAAAATATACAGTTTAACTGCTAACATGAGAATATGTTTGGCCTGTACAGAGAAATCGCAGTGGGATTAGTTCTGTGTATGTTCTGATTTTTATTAGTTTTCTCAGCTGGGCAGAGTTTCTCTCCTGAGTTCTCCCTCCAGTCTTTTCGATGTGTACTAAAACACCTTCTCTCCTTCATTTTTTGTCGGCCTTTTTGTACTATATATTCACCATCTTCTGCATTTTCACATGCACCTGGACAGAACTGGAAGAAAACCACCTGAAAAGATTCTTGTCCCCAGATGCTGACAGGTTCTGTGATTTATGGAAGTTTCCGAATAATGACAGGTTAAGTGATTGATGGAGGTTTATTTGTACTGAGCATGGAGTCGTGGTGATGAGTATTGAATTTATAGGTAATTATAAGTTGATATGTTGGCAATTGTTGTTACTCCTGAGCCTTAGTAACAACCAATTTAATTTCCTATGCCCCTCTTCTTCAGTAAACGTGCATCTTTACTAAGTGATGTGGAATCCATCAAGAAGAAATAAAAAGCCCTCACTTATTTCCCCTCCCTTTCCTCTGCGAATAGAAATTGGGCAGGGAAAATCACTGTAAGTTTCACAGAAGAAATATCAAAAGTCTCAATAATATATAAACAAGCAGTATGGATTTTGTTGTTTTTTCTGCTAGATTTTGTCATTAACTTGTTGGGACATTTTTAGCAATACCATTTTTTCTTTAGGACCATATAGTGATCTTCCTTGGTGTAGAAAGCCATTGAATTGGTTAGATTCTGCAGATACGTAGTTGTGATTGCTGTAATGGGTTCGATTTAAAAGAGGTTGCGTTCTTGAAGACTAAGACGTGAGTGTGTGTGGGTGTGCGTGATATAAAATTAGAAATCAATCTGATTAATGTGAGTGATAAGGGATTAAAAGTTTTCGTTTTCTGATGTAACTCTTCATACTCATTTCTATTTACTTTACAACTGTTTCAATTGTATTTGAATTCTCTTCCATGCAAACGGAAGCTCAAATCATAGTTACAATGTATGTTATCATAAGTTTCTAAAATGAGTTCTAGTCGATCATTGGTGTTTGGATTTTTTAGTATTTTTTAGTTATTTTTCACTTAGTAGATCAAAGTCAAATCATCAATTCAATTCTATAGCAACCCTGTGAAGTGCAGTAAAAAGATAAATACGATTTAAAAGCACATAAAAATAGCTGTGAAGTTTCAATCTTAAAAACAGAATAATTAGGAGTTGAAAGAAAAAGTCAACTCTAAAACTGAGTTTTAACTGCCAAATAGTGGGACTTGAAGAGTTTTGATTTTATTTTTATTTTTTGTGAGGATCATTTGGCATTATTGATGGTTGATACTTCCAACGTTTGGTGTTTTGTCAGGTCAAAAGAAAAAAATTTGGTTTTTTGGGATCTACCACTCCTGTCGCTGTTATAGAACGCCTATTAGAAGAATTTTTTTAGTTTGAGAAATATTAAGTATTTTTTATACATGCTCATATTTAATGAGGATAGTAAAGGATAGCAGAAATTAATATGTTGTTGCTTGATAGCAACAACAAAAAAATGATGTTGGAGTTTAATGTAGTTAATAAGAATAATATTGTTAGAAACAAATTAATAAAGATAAAATTGCTTAAATTTTATGAAAAATTTAATATTTTTAACTATTTTTATTGATATGTGTAAATTAGATAGAAATGCCTTATCTTTAGGATGAGAGTGATGACAATAAAAAAAAAATAGATTACGTTTTTTTTTTTTGGGCTACAGGGAATGAAAAGAAACAAAAGAGCTCAAAAGGGAAATGAGTACTTTATGCATTTGATAAGCCCAACAAAAGGAATATACTTTTGTTATTAGTATTGTAATCATAATTATAATCTCATTGCCTCCCTTCACAAATGAGTTTGTGTCTCTGCAGCATCCTTTAATGTCGTAAGAAACAGGAAAATGTCCCTTTATGTTTTTTAATATTTATTCTCATAATTAATTAAATGGATCTGTCAAATATAAATTCAGTCTATGAAATGAAAGTGTCAACTTTTACTTGAAGCATTTTTAATGGTCAACAAGACAGGTCGAGATTGATGCGAAGACTTTTCTGAGGGAGACTGGGGACCTATATATAATTTAATTAATCTCAAGTCTTTTTTTTTTTTAAATAACTCAGAGTATTCTCAAACTATTTTGAGCTTAGGACTAATTTCTGTGAAGCATTAAGATTAAAACTCTCCTAACAAGTGTGTTTTTTGAAATTTGAACTTGTGTTCTCTTTCTTATGAGGTGAAACCGCTTACTGTCTTAATTAATGACTTGTTAGTTAATTTTAAATGCTTTTATTATTAAAATATTGATAGTAATGTGGTTGCTTCCCGATTGTAATTTTCTTTATAACTACAAAGAATAATTATTAAAATATTTATAGATTATCCACCAATAAAGCCATTATATTAATATGAGATTTAAAAACATGACTTTGTAACCTATGTTAACGAATTATACTTCTTTCTTTTTCTTTTCTTTTTTTTAACAGATGAATTGCCCTCCCAATTAAGTGCGATGGGGTAAATCTACAGATCCGAATGATATAGAATATTTAAATAAACAGATCTAACGAAGTTAGGATTATTTTAGAGACTAGAAATACTCCTTTATTTAAAATTTTTATAATTTTAATATTATCTTTTCTCATAAAATCCAATTTTGGATTTTGAATCTAAATTACTTTGTTATTAGAAAATAATAATAAATTTCATTGAACTTAAATATTTTAAAGAGAGATCAAAATTTATGATTATTTTGAAGATCAAAATTATAAATTAATTTTTCCAGGCACATCCTATCAACTTTCGGTAAAACTACAATCAATTTTAGAAAGAGTTATAATTTTAATTAAATTCGTAACGCATTTTTAGAAAAATTCAATAGCAAGTTTTTGAAACTTTTTCATAAAAATCAATGATAACGTAGTTTTGGAAAAAATTTAGTGTTTTTGAACTTCAATTATTATAAAATTAAATATTCAAATGTAACTGTACCTGATGAATAGCTGATCTGGTTATATTAAATTCTGTGAATTCTGAGTCAAACCGATATGGGTATAATTCTCTTTTTTTTTTTTTTGGCCTGAATATGAGCATAAATTCTTCAAAGAAGAAGAAGCTGTGCAATTAGTAAAACTGAAGATGAGTACATAGTAATTGACTAACTGTAATCATTTTGTTAAGCAAAGTTCTAACAAAGTCCAAGTGTGTGTTGGCGGTAGAACACTAGTTCAGTGCTCGAGAAAGGAGGCTGTTTTTATTTTTTTTATTTAATTTTTGGGCCATCAAGAGGTGTGTGTGTTTAACTAGGACATACTTTACTTTGGAAAGCATTTGAAAGTTTGGGAAAATTAGATTTTTGTGCTTCAAGTTTTAAAAATATGACTCGCTATCAATTGGTTGCTAAGTTTTTTATTCAGTTAAAACTGAATCCCTAATCTTTTAAAATATATATTTTTAAAAAATTATCATTTAATAATTATTTGGCAGCTTTTAATAATTAATCTCATTAATAAGTATCACTTTGATCGTCATATAAATCACTTGTAATACATTTTGACATATCAAATAATATATTAAATTAACAATATTTTTCATTTTCTTTTTTTTGATACGATAGTCTTTTCTTTTTCTAAGTTGACAAATCATTATCATACTTTTTCTCTCTTTTTTTCTCTAATGAGAATTAAATAAGACAAAAATTAAAAAAATATTAAATACACTATAAATGACATGAAAGCTCCACTACAAATAAATGCGTATAATTTTAGACTGTTAGTAAATATCATCTAATTTAACAAAAAGAATTTTAATAAATATTTTAGATAAGATATTAGTGTTGCTTTTAAGTCATAATTAGAACCCAAGAGAACTCTAAAAAAGCTTTGTTAGACAGGATGGAGTAATGTTTAAAATAGGAGCCATTAGATGTAATTTTCACACTAAATATTAAATATGGGTAGACATACACCTAATTATGGGTTTGAAATATAGCTGGCTTGTTCTTTTTGATGCCCCTTTTATGTCCACTAGCTTGAAAGCGTGGTGACAAAATATTCAATTTCTGGGGAAAAAAATTCATAAATAAATGTAGCAATGCAAATAAAACAAGTAATGGCAGTTGTTCACTAGTCAGCTTTCAAGTGATGTGGCATTTGTATAAATCTGGTAAGGGCGCATTAATTGAATACGGCAATGCTGTCCATATAATAAATGATTACAGAAAAAACTCAGCAAAATTTAATTTAATAAGTAATTTTTTCTTCCTTCTCATAATTGATTTAAGAAATTTGAGACAGAGAGATGTTGAATGGTACTATTTATTTACATGGTCTCTAATATATATATATATATATATATATATATATTAAAAAGTCACATTTGTCACGTTTAAAATATTGACGATGTTATGTAACTTTCAGCTGGTATTTTTATAGTTTAAATTGGATTTTCTGGAGGAAAATAATTAAAGTATGTTTTATATCAATTTTTTAATGTAAAAGTTTTGTACATGATATTCCAATCAATATCGATCAATAGCATGGGATGGAGGTTAAGAGAACTTAATTCATACATATTTCTCTAATCTTATTTATAAATTATTTTCAGGAAATAAGAACAACATTAAAACTACATTACATTTGTTTTAAAATTTAGTGAATTTTTAATTTTATCATACTCAATATATTTATTTTCTAAGAAAATAATAATTTGCTCAAAATAAAATGATACGATTTATAAATATGATAAAAGAAATTGTCCCTTGTTTAGAGTACAAATGGAGTAATTTCTTACTAACCTTAAGAAATTTGACAATGAAATGCGGAAACATTCTTAAATAATGTTCTAATTTTTATCATAGGATAGCTCAAAAATTGTTGATTACTTAACTTGTACAGGGATCCAATATTAATCTTTTGTCATATATCATTGACCACTAGTAATATCTATGAGAATTAGTTAAAGATTCAATTTGTTTTTAAATATAAGATCTCAATTTATTTTGTATATCATATTTATTTATTTATTTTCTTAAGCAATCTATATGGTAATTGCACATGTTAAGGGTTTAGTTCCAAATTAAACTTCCAATATACATAATTAATAAGAATAATTTAGAAAAGACTAACATTTATTTATTACAAATAAATAACTTAACTAATATACCTAATAACCACAAATTAATTATGTAGCTGCTATACTCTTTTTATTTCTTTTTATAAGGAACAACTACCAAAATTACGCAATTCAAATTACTTAAAATCGATACATGTATAAGAAAGATATATATGTTTTTCTGTTCAATTACACCCTTATTTATAAAGAGAATACATAAGAGATAATATTAATGAGTGAAAATTTATTGCAAAAAATAACAAGCACTATCATTTATTACGGAGGTAAAATGAAAAGACAGTTTAAAATACAGGTAGAAAAATTGTTTATTATATCTAGAATCTGGAAATACCATTACAAAATATTCCCCCGGTCGTTGATGTAAAATATATTTAACTAATTTAATTAAACTTAAAAATTTATGTGAGTTAATTAATTATGAGAAATAAGAATATATTTTTTCTAAAACACTATAATCATCTTTTCTAATATTTTCTCTCACTTTTCTATTTGATTATGGTTGAGAGAATATCAATAAGGGTGATTTAGAAAAATTGATAAATATAAAAAATAGGTTATATATTTAAAATTAAAATTAACTCAATAATTAGATTATATATTAAGGAACGGAGGAGTATTATTGTTCATAAAAAGGAAGGGAAGAAGTATTAAAAACAGGAGCTAGTATATAATTTTTTAAATGGCCTTCTAACTCATAACATGAAATATTTCGAGAGAAACTATGATTTGTAGTAATTACAGCACATAGTTAAGAAACAAGAACGTCCTTCGTCCTATATTATACGCATCTGCTGTAATAATTATCCTAAAATATGATTTTATTTGACAAGACAATTACTTGTACAAACTTTAAAAATTCGGAGCCTTATAAATCAGTTATATATTATAAATTGACAAATTATTTCTGTAAATTCGATTTAATAATAATAATAATGGTCAAAATTTCCGCCATGCATCTTATCGGGAGATACAAGCAAAGGGATATTGTGTGTGTTTGTGTGTGTGTGTGTGGTGTGTTGAGAGAGGGGGGGAGGGAATATTTAAGGTGGAAGGAAACTGTCGGCGTGGGGAAAAAATATAATGCCACTTTGATGACCAAAAGAAGAAGAAGCTAAGGTAGTGATAATGATGAAGCCAGCACAATAATAATAATAATAATTATATATTTTGAATTTGAATACCTCTATTTATTTATATAATAATTATTGTTGTTATAATATAATATAATAGTCTCCTGCACTTTGATTTGCTGAGTTTCTTCCTCACGCACGCACAGCTACTTCTTCACTTTCGACCAACTCATTCAAGTAGCCTCCCTCACTGTATCATCATTCCCCACTCGTTCACCAACTCCGCTTTCTACTCATATGCCCGCACACACACACACACACAAACATGCATACATATTACTATCTCTCATTCCTACTAATTTAATAATATTAAAAAATTAATTAAGTTAGTTATTTATACTAAATAAATCCAATATTATCTTTTTTAAAATACCATTGTCAATTGTGTGTATTAGAACTATCTATTGATGAAACTCTTTAGCATATGTAATCATCATAAGAGCTACGTGGGGGCAAAATAAATAAATATGCTGGATAAAGTGGACTGGGATTTTATATTTAAAGTAAAATTGAATTGTCAATCCGTTCTTATATTAAAGACTAAAAATACCAACTGTGCAAGTGTTTAATATTAATAGAAAGAACTTTGATTACTTAAACACAAGGTTTCAAGTTTGAGTCTCATGTAAATTAGGATTAATAATATTCTAATAGGACCCAACCAGATAATTTCATATGTAGTCCAGTTTTTTAGAACCAAAGCGAATATAATAGTATGAAGGGAAGAAGGAAAAGGCAAGACATAATGATGCTGCTATATGCTTGATTGTATTATTAGTTGGAAACAAAATGGATCTTCACCAATGTTCTAAACAAAAAAAAAAAAAAAAAAGTTCTTTGGATGGAACATTAGGGTTAATGATATTTGTCCCCCTTCCCTCCCCACGTTCATCCCCATAAGGCAAAGGCAATTAACAACTATCATAAATCCGTACACACGCAAATATTATTTATTACTCCGATTCTTATTAATTTAAGAATTAGATAGTTAATTTAACAAAATTATTAAAGTTTTGGCAGACAAAAAAAAGAGAGTAAAGTTAGCTGTTTATAAATCATTTTTATTAAAAATTATTCCTATTATTAATACAAGCAAACAATAATAATAGTCTGAGCGAAAAATGATAAATTTGGGAGACAATTAATTTGAACTCAATTGTTAGAGAAATGAAAAATATGTGATTTAATACTTTGATGGAAAATTGAAACTTTTATATACAAAACTTAAAATGAGAAGTTGTAAGTGGTTTGGTCTTGTCAATATGATGCTTAATCAAAAAGTGATTAAGCTGTTTGGATTTCTAGAAAATTAAAACAAGGAAACAAACATACGCACGAGCATTTCACTTTGTCCCACTCAATTATGTTGCTCCCATTTTCACCCTTTCCTTACTCTATTTTTGTCGCATATTGACCTTTTTATTATTATTATTCATATTGTTAAAAATATATATATATTCATCCATCAATTCATATAACCCACCTAATGAAATCAGGCTTGTTAATTATTGCTGTATATATACAAACACATTATCCCCATTTTTTTTTTCCAAGGGATTATTAGGACTATCACTGCTCAAGGTAACAAAAGAATAATTTTTATTTTGGCAAGAAAAAGACTAATTTTCATTGCAATGCTACTGCTCCTCCTAATTAAATTTGCCCATGCCCATAGGAATTGGGAATCACAACAAAAATAAATGGTTTAATTTAAAAATAATATTAGTTGTTTGTAAAGATAATATTCCCTCAACCTTATATACAAGATATGGTTTTTTGGGTAGGCATGGTCTTAATATATAAAATAAACTTAAAGGTTTTCTAAAATTAATTGGGTACACCGTACATGTTGCATCGTAGTATTAATTATCCTCTTTATCATATCTGTATATAAACAAGGTATTTTGTAAAAATAAATATATTTTTTACATACACTTATTGTCTTAAAAAGAGTTCCAAATATAAAAAGTTTTCCATTGATTTAAATTTAATTTTTCCACTTCAACAGATAAACTACTGCAGATAAAAGATTTGACCATATGAGATCACATCCTTTCCACAAAAATCCTCTCATTGTCCTATAGAAAACACACACACACACACACCATTCACATCTTGTAATTGCACTTGTCAAAAATAATATTACATTTTTCTTAAAAGAATAAATAGAAAAAGCGAAGGAGCCTACCACTAAAGTGCTATTTATTGACTTAATTAAAAACATTTTTATTTTTTTGAAAAAAAAATCCACTTTCTTTTAGTCTTTTTGATCATAGGTAATGATAACCCATGAGATGCCTCCCATACAGCTTTCATCATTCCCTTTTCAGCACAATTAAAGTCCCGGGGTTTAATCCAATCCACCTTGTAATCTCAGATAGTTAATATCTATCTCTTTGAATAGAAAATATAATTTAAACAGATAAATGTGATTTTATTTTTTGTTGGGTTGAGAGAAAAAAAATGCATGATATGATTGGGAAGAGAATAAAAAGAAATAATGTGGAGAAGGGGGAATGGAATCTGCAGGGAAAACAAGTGCATTGAATGTGTGGATATTATATGGACCATTTCTCCATATCTTCAGTTCTAAGACTGTCTCTGTTCATTATTGTTAGTGTGTGTGAGTTTCTCCTTGAAAAAAGTCTCCAGATTCGTATCTCTCTGTCTTTTATATTCTTTATCCAAATCAAATAACCGTGTTTCAAACATAAGATCAAGTGAAAAAAACAAAGAAAGAAAGAAAGAACAAGTTGTGTTAGATACAAATTTCTTATCATTGTATAATATCGATTCAAGATATCAAATATGCATTTTCAATTCACCGGCTAATTTTAAATTATTTTAAATTCAAGATATCAAATTGCATTTTCAATTCACCGGCTAATTTAAATTATTTTAAGTACTAATTTGAACTTCCTATTTGTAATTAGTTGGCAAAAAATGAAGTTCTTGTTTTATAATTAAATAATACTCTATTCAGTCCTTTTTATAAAATATAAATAATCAAGTTATGTAGATTAAAGGTTTCAGATGCAAATCTGTTTAGAAAGTTTTTACTCAAAAGTGTCACTCTCAAATGCAAATTTACCTTAAAAGTTTAAAATCATAATAATATTAATATGTTATCCTCTACAATTAAAAAACTAATGTTGATCATTAAAACAGTGATCGTTAATATTTTTAATGATACGGACAACATTGTTATGATTTTAAACTTTTAAAACAAATTTAAATCAAAAGAACTTCCTAAGCGCTCTTGAGTAAAAATTTCTGGAATAAATTGCCACCTTATCCTATATTAAAGAACTGGTTGATTAAAAGAGTGTTTGGATAGAAATCAAATCATAGTTTTAGAAGTGATTTTACGTATATGAAGTAAATATGTAGAGAAGTTTATCTCAATTTACAGAAAAGTGCTTTTAAAAAGCACTTATGGTGTTTTCCAAACACTCCTTAAAATTGATATGCTAAAAAAAAGAAGGTATTACTCATATAGTATGTAATTTCAACACAAAAATTAACAGTTTGTTGACTCTTCAACTTTATTTTGTAGGTCTGAAACGCATTTAAGACCCACGTGGAGCTTGGGCGTCAAATGAGTACGTTTTAAGGAGCATGGCATAATAATCCAAACGAAGAACAATGATCACTGTTTTCTAAGCACGGACGTGGATGTTAATTACAGTAATTTTAACCAATAAATATAATTAAACTTCTAAACACATAGCTTAGAAAACCTCATTAAATTCTTTTTTGGCTAACGTCAACTTTTGCATTTAAGAATTCACCCAACTTGAGGGATCCACTTGGCCTAATAGATTCTTTAAACTTTAGATCCTCGATAATTTTTTTTTAAATTTTTTATCGCTCTATCTCTCAATTATGACAGTGACGAATTTAATTTAAACATTCCTCATGACAGAAATTAAGACCTACTGGATTTGTAAGATGGAAATTTTTTTATCTCAATCAATTTATGGCGAGTTTTTTTCCAAATTTTATTTTTTGTTCTAATACAGTCCCATTAAAAATTCAGTATTTTGTATGGATAATTAAGATATTTTTGCAAAATTACCCATAAGTGTTAAATTCCAGTTTGCACAAATGTAAAACCCAATTGGGTCAGGCAATAATTGAATTTAACTTAGATGGTCATATTGTGGAAAAAAAGAAGAAGAAGATATTTTTGCAAAATTTAAAACCTTAATGAAAAATTACAAAGGCTAACAAACTTGAATTGAAACATTAAATACCGAGTAAATAAGGGCGTATAAAAATATCTTAGAGTTTTGTGTGTATATATATGACAAAAATAAATAAAAAGGTAGCTCAACAACTTTATCAATATCATCAGCAGCACGCACCACAATATAAAAGTTAGAAAAGTCAAATCAATAATTCATACCATCCCCTCACTCCCTCCCTGTGGTCCTCTCCACTCTTCCCACATGGGATATGGAAACTTATTGAATCTACATGTTACTGGAGTTTTGGGCAATTTCAATATATATATAATTATAAAATGATAGTTTAGGAAACAAATACATATTTATTATGAATAATTAATATAATTAATTTTTTAATATCGGTAAATTAGTTTAGGAAAAATCACAAGAAAAAACTTAGAAATAGAAAAATTATAAATAGGCACCAATTACAATATTAGTATGGGTTTTAACAACATTTGATAAGCAAATGACAACAATTTTTATAAAAGAGTCTCATTAGGCAATTTTTAAATTTTTAGGGTTTTTTTTTTGTTTTGCCATTTTTTTCATTAGTTAGGTTATCCACCTCTTATATCAATGATGAAAACAATATATATAATTTGTGTGTATACATCTATAACAATATATATGTATATATAAGTACATCAGTGAGTGATCAGGGATCTCTGAACAGAAGCAGACAAGCTTCCTATGCATGTATTAACATATTTGAATAATGACTTGAAGTTTCCAAAGACATAACTTGTCTTCACATACCATATTCTAACTTGGGAACTAGAAAACAAGAAACTGAGTTCATTCAGCGAAAGAAAACAATCAGATTCCTCCCATTTTGATTCTCCCGTGACCACAATGCAACAAACTCATAAATTGATATATATATATATATATTTATATATATAACTAATTAACAACACGTAAGTATGCTAGATTATATTGATATATATATCTAACATACTTACTAATTATCCATTTTTATGTTTTATACATGAACTGAAGTAAAAGGAAATTCATTATTAAGCTCAGAGAGACCTGCGACGAGCACTAAAATGCTGGTAATTGCTTCTTGATCTCCTTGATGAGCTTGGAAGGTAGATTAAAGACTCAGAAATCGCAGAAGCATTTTTGCATGATGAATAAAGATTGACGAATCCGAAACGATCACTGATACTTCTGGAAACTTTATTGTTGTTGTTATTAGATCCTCCTCTTGACCTTCTTCCAGTATTGTTACTGTTCCGGAAGGCTTTGTTTCTGCTACTGAGTTCATCTTTTCTTCCTGATCATGATCATCGCCCTTCGAGCATTCAACCATGGCTGCCAAAAAGGGATCTCCCTGAAAGATACTCTGAAGAGAGTTCTTCTTGCTGTAATTGTAAGAGCTCGTAGTAATGCCGGTGGTGCTGTTATTAGTTGGAGGAGGCAATGGGAGGAGTTTCATGGAAGATTCCTGATGAATAAGCTTCTTCTTGAAACATGGTTGTTTCTTGGGAATTCCTGGAAGATGTTCCCAGGAGAATGGGACGCCGCCGGAGAATCTGAGAGGAGAATAAGGGCAAGGGTCGTCGTCGTCGCCGGCGAAGTAGAGCACGGATTCGAGGGAGGAAGATGAGTTGTATGGTGAGAAGGAGGAGGACGAGGAGGAGAACGACGGAGTCCGGCGAGAAGATGGCGGCGGCGGCAGGGGGTGGTGTTTTCTGGCGGAGTTTTGCTGTTCTGGGAGAGGATTGGGATGATGGTGATGAGTAGTGAGAGTTGCAGAAGAATCCATGGAAGGTTGTGCGAGGAAGAAAAGGGAAGAGAAAGAGAAGGTTTGAGTTTTATTTTTGTTCTATTTGGTGTTTGTATGTACAATTTATATATGCACAAACACCACTCCATAAATTCTATTACGTTTTCTCTTCATTTTCAAATAAATATTCGATAGAACCAATAAGAGCAAATTGCAATTTCGTCCCCAAATTAATGTCTTGTTATGAAATTGACCCAGAAATTTTAGAAAGTAATGCCCTTGATTTTTTTTTAAAATATAAAACCGTATGATTTATATTTAGAGAGAATACAATCGAATCCCATACAAGAAATAACTATTAAAAGGTCTAATAACGACTTAAACAGCCTATAATAACAAATTCTAGAGTGGAGAATAACAACCTCTAAGACTTGTTTTATAATTTTTTTCTTGTATGAGATCTCATTGTAATTCTCCCTTATATTTATAATATTAATATGTTAAATTCGAGCATCTTCATAGTGGCATGTGAGCTTTTTATCTCAGCAAAAGATTGTACTTATTTTTTTTTTATTTAGTAAACAACTGTATATTTTTAAAGTGCCATATCATTTTATGTTTTCTTTAAGTACAAAAGTAGTTCAAGTGTACTGAGAGAAAAGAAGAGAGAATATATGCCTATTAAAAAAAATTTTAAAAAACTTTTATTTGATTTGGACTTTTTTAAGCAATCAAAATAAAACCACATAACAAAATGAGGGAGTTACAATAAAATAATAATTGGAATTAACAAGTATACACGTTTACTAATTAGATTAATCCAGTTAGCAAGGATTTAACACAACATGAGAAGGGTATACGGATTGTAATCTCATGGTACGAATGTAAGAATCTCATTGATATACAATAATCTATAAGTATTTTTATAAAGATTATTTATTAGGGTAATTTACATAAACCTTAGAAGTTGATGTGTTGAATGAGGAGGGGAGGGGAGGAGGGGAGAGGGACAGAATAGGAAAATGAGAAAAGAAAAAGACAAGACATGAGGAAGAGGATGAACGAAGAGAAAGGACAGTCTTAATTAATAATAATAATAATAAAAAATAAAAATAATATAAGAATATATGGGGAGGATGATTGAATTGAGGATTGGGAAGGAAGTAATAATCACATGGAGAGGGACAAACGCTGCTCCAGACTTGCCTCTATGGCCTTTTTACGCATTTATTGTGCATCTAGCCTC
>NW_021635763.1:0-48150 GCF_004799145.2 Neltuma alba
TGTAACTTTTAGGAACTTGAATTCTTGGAAGACATCTTCCAGCCATTTCTCATTAGATTTGAAGACTAGCATAATTGCTGGATCCGTCATAAGTTGGCAGCATGCCATGAATGTTCTTCCAACTTTCATTCCTCTTAAGCATAACAAGTGGGGTATTATGTTCATGTTTCGTCTTTTGTCATTCCTTGTTCCTCTTAATATTTTGATTGTTTAAATTGTGGATAATTTGAAAAATAAATTTCATGGATTGATTCAAAGCATCTCATCCTCGATAATATCTGTCAATACTTTCAAAGTTAAAATGAAGAAAACGAAAGGAAAACAAACAAGGAATCACTTGATTTCCTTTTTCTGGGCGGGACAAACACAAAACAAAAAAAATATAAAATAAAAAAAATATAAAATGTAATAAATATATTGGAGTTGGTATTCTTGAACAGGTAAGTTGGGATACAATTGTAATAATCAGACTGAGTAATGAGAAATTGTGGAATACATAAGGACTTTGGGCTATCCAACCTCATGAGTTAGCTTTTGGGGTGTGTATTTGTTTCTCAGGGAGGTTCTTATAAGCTGATATTAGAGCCTTCCTTTCCATCCTAGTTTGAATCCTACAATGCAGGGGGTGATGCCATTCTTATCCCAGACCTAGAAAGTTAGCTGAAGTCGGCCTGCAGGTGTGCTGGGGTTGCAAAGTACAAGTCTTAAGTTATGAGGTTCTATTGTGGTATCTATGAGGACCTTAGATTTTCCACCAACATGAGCTAACTTTTGGGTTTTGGTTCTCCCAAAGTTTCTTATCACTCACCTACTGTTTGCATTATTTGTAACGCTTGCTTGGGCCTGTCTTGTTAGGATGATGTCCGATGCGGTGCCTCTTTTGTTTTATAATTCACATATAAAACCAACTGCCTTAGTATTTGAAAACAGTATGAGATTGTTTTTAGGAAAAAAAAAAAAATTTGGTGATGATATTCTGAAGCTTATGCTTTTGGCTTTCTTCGTCCATATACTTGTATAATTAAAGTTGTGATTCAATTCAAGCATGCAGAAAATATAGTTGGTATTAATTTAGAAAAGGGCCTTTTGTTTTCTCTTTTGGGAAACATTTAGAAAGGGTTTGGAACATTTTTTCTCCTCCTCCTCTTTTGCATACAATGAAAAGAAATATTGGAACGTGTGAACATCATTATCCAAACCTACTCTAACTACATTGCTTATTTTGGCATGAATATCTCTCCTTTACCCCCCGAAAAATCTCAATGTTAGAAGAGTTCTACTTAGTTAATCTTACTCCAAACAGAAGAAATTAATAACATGAAGAAAAAATCTGCATGATAAAGTTCAAAAAATCCCATTGCACGTTTAGATGAACCTGATGAGGATTTCTGATAATGTCAAAGTGAGGCTCTTCATACAAATCTAATCAGTTTAAAAATGTTGGAGCATGCAGAGAAGGCTTGTTAACTTTCTTTGCTTTAAATTCTAACAGGAAAAATATATACTTCTGAGTGCTGCAGATGCAAATACAAATTTGCTTTCTCCCTTCGGTTCAAAATAAATTTAAGCAGAAGAACAAATACTCCTGTGTCTGGATGCTTGTCCAACTAGTTGAAAATACCTCACCATGGAACGAGGCAACAATTCATGAAAAATATCTTAGTTGGCCTTGACATCTGCTACAAGGCAATTAAGTTTAAATCAAATCTTTCTTTAGGAACAAATATTCTCAATCTGGGCTTCTTTGTGTTCATTCTTGTTATTTGATGATCCATACTCTTCTAATTTGGTCATTGCATGCTTAAATCCAAGACATATTGCGGACTTATTGTGTTTATGCATGACTTGATAAGTTGTAACAATAACCCAAGTTTTTCTCCCCTAGTTTAATGGTCTCTAACAATCTATGGTTATTCTATATATTGTTTCCTGTTTGATGTAGTCTGATACAAATGCATATGAAAATATGATTTTTGTTACGTAGTCTAACCAAATATTATATTTCTGATTACTTATTGGCAGAGTTTCATGCTGCTTGTGTGGATTCTTGGCTTACGTCATGGAGAACCTTTTGTCCAGTTTGTAAGCGTGATGCAAGGACTGGTCTAAGTGATCCTCCACCTTCAGAATCCACGCCGTTGCTTTCATCTGGCCCAGCATCTGGAGCATCATCGTTAGTGTCATCTGTGAGATCATCATTAGCATCATCTTCTGCAATACAAATTGGTCGGTCATCATCACGGTCCCCATCTGTTTCTCGGGACCATTCTGTGGCTAGTACTCCCTACATTCAGCCATCATTTAGGTCCCATCAGCAATCTCCCTTTATGAGTGTCAGTCGAAGCTCAGTAGATCTTAGGAATGCATCCCAAAGATCTCAAGCATCTCATTTGAATTCTCCACATTCCATGGGTTACCCATCGATGTCATCAATGAACTCAAGGTACTTGTCTCCACATATTCGAAGTCCAAGCAATGTTTCAGCAAGTTATCTTGGTTCTTCTAGTCATCGTCATCACCCACTTCGTTATAGCGGGTCAGCTGCGAGTTTTTCTCCATTTGCTTCTGCCCAGTCCCTTCCAGAATGCTGAGTCATTGAACCAAATTTTGGATTACAATTGTGAGGCCTGCACCGCATTTGCAGATAGTCATGAAAAAAAGGAGGAAACAACATTTAAAAAATTCTCATGACCTCTGCACTAAATCAGATGGTTGTCATGTTCTGACTAACGATCTGCTTCCATCCCTTGTTACTGCTCGGATCGTGTTGTGGTCACATTTGGCGGTTGATTTCTTCATGCTCAGATGTACACCGTAAGATCACTGTGTAGTGTTTGTTTTATTCTGGTTGATGTTCTTGCATTTTCAGGTTGATGTGTTTGCCTAAGTCATGATGATTCTGCCGTTTGCGCTGGGTTGATATTCACCATGTCATATTCTTCGTTTTCAAAATATACAGTTTAACTGCTAACATGAGAATATGTTTGGCCTGTACAGAGAAATCGCAGTGGGATTAGTTCTGTGTATGTTCTGATTTTTATTAGTTTTCTCAGCTGGGCAGAGTTTCTCTCCTGAGTTCTCCCTCCAGTCTTTTCGATGTGTACTAAAACACCTTCTGTCCTTCATTTTTTGTCGGCCTTTTTGTACTATATATTCACCATCTTCTGCATTTTCACATGCACCTGGACAGAACTGGAAGAAAACCACCTGAAAAGATTCTTGTCCCCAGATGCTGACAGGTTCTGTGATTTATGGAAGTTTCCGAATAATGACAGGTTAAGTGATTGATGGAGGTTTATTTGTACTGAGCATGGAGTCGTGGTGATGAGTATTGAATTTATAGGTAATTATAAGTTGATATGTTGGCAATTGTTGTTACTCCTGAGCCTTAGTAACAACCAATTTAATTTCCTATGCCCCTCTTCTTCAGTAAACGTGCATCTTTACTAAGTGATGTGGAATCCATCAAGAAGAAATAAAAAGCCCTCACTTATTTCCCCTCCCTTTCCTCTGCGAATAGAAATTGGGCAGGGAAAATCACTGTAAGTTTCAAAGAAGAAATATCGAAAGTCTCAATAATATATAAACAAGCAGTATGGATTTTGTTGTTTTTTCTGCTAGATTTTGTCATTAACTTGTTGGGACATTTTTAGCAATACCATTTTTTCTTTAGGACCATATAGTGATCTTCCTTGGTGTAGAAAGCCATTGAATTGGTTAGATTCTGCAGATACGTAGTTGTGATTGCTGTAATGGGTTCGATTTAAAAGAGGTTGCGTTCTTGAAGACTAAGACGTGAGTGTGTGTGGGTGTGCGTGATATAAAATTAGAAATCAATCTGATTAATGTGAGTGATAAGGGATTAAAAGTTTTCGTTTTCTGATGTAACTCTTCATACTCATTTCTATTTACTTTACAACTGTTTCAATTGTATTTGAATTCTCTTCCATGCAAACGGAAGCTCAAATCATAGTTACAATGTATGTTATCATAAGTTTCTAAAATGAGTTCTAGTCGATCATTGGTGTTTGGATTTTTTAGTATTTTTTAGTTATTTTTCACTTAGTAGATCAAAGTCAAATAATCAATTCAATTCTATAGCAACCCTGTGAAGTGCAGTAAAAAGATAAATACGATTTAAAAGCACATAAAAATAGCTGTGAAGTTTCAATCTTAAAAACAGAATAATTAGGAGTTGAAAGAAAAAGTCAACTCTAAAACTGAGTTTTAACTGCCAAATAGTGGGACTAGTAGAGTTTTGATTTTTTTTTTTTTTGTGAGGATCATTTGGCATTATTGATGGTTGATACTTCCAACGTTTGGTGTTTTGTCAGGTCAAAAGAAAAAAATTTGGTTTTTTGGGATCTACCACTCCTGTCGCTGTTATAGAACGCCTATTAGAAGAATTTTTTTTTAGTTTGAGAAATATTAAGTATTTTTTATACATGCTCATATTTAATGAGGATAGTAAAGGATAGCAGAAATTAATATGTTGTTGCTTGATAGCAACAAAAAAAAATGATGTTGGAGTTTAATGTAGTTAATAAGAATAATATTGTTAGAAACAAATTAATAAAGATAAAATTGAAAATTGCTTAAATTTTATGAAAAATTTAATATTTTTAACTATTTTTATTGATATGTGTAAATTAGATAGAAATGCCTTATCTTTAGGATGAGAGTGATGACAATAAAAAAAAAAATGGATTACGTTTTTTTTTTTTGGGCTACAGGGAATGAAAAGAAACAAAAGAGCTCAAAAGGGGAAATGAGTACTTTATGCATTTGATAAGCCCAACAAAAGGAATATACTTTTGTTATTAGTATTGTGATCATATTTATAATCTCAGCATTGCCTGCCTTCACAAATGAGTTTGTGTCTCTGCAGCATCCTTTAATGTCGTAAGAAACAGGAAAATGTCCCTTTATGTTTTTTAATATTTATTCTCATAATTAATTAAATGGATCTGTCAAATATAAATTCAGTCTATGAAATGAAAGTGTCAACTTTTACTTGAAGCATTTTTAATGGTCAACAAGACAGGTCGAGATTGATGCGAAGACTTTTCTGAGGGAGACTGGGGACCTATATATAATTTAATTAATCTCAAGTCTTTTTTTTTTTTGTTTAAATAACTCAGAGTATTCTCAAACTATTTTGAGCTTAAGACTAATTTTTGTGAAGCGTTAAGATTAAAACTCTCCTAACAAGTGTGTTTTCTGAAATTTGAACTTGTGTTCTCTTTCTTATGAGGTGAAACCGCTTACTGTCTTAATTAATGACTTGTTAGTTAATTTTAAATCCTTTTATTATTAAAATATTGATAGTAATGTGGTTGCTTCCCGATTGTAATTTTTTTTATAACTACAAAGAATAATTATTAAAATATTTATAGATTATCCACCAATAAAGCCATTATATTAATATGAGATTTAAAAACATGACTTTGTAAGCTATGTTAACGAATTATACTTCTTTCTTTTTCTTTTCTTTTTTTTAACAGATGAATTGCCCTCCCAATTAAGTGCGATGGGGTAAATCTACAGATCCGAATGATATAGAATATTTAAATAAACAGATCTAACGAAGTTAGGATTATTTTAGAGACTAGAAATACTCCTTTATTTAAAAATTTTATAATTTTAATATTATCTTTTCTCATAAAATCCAATTTTGGATTTTGAATCTAAATTACTTTGTTATTAGAAAATAATAATAAATTTCATTGAACTTAAATATTTTAAAGAGAGATCAAAATTTATGATTATTTTGAAGATCAAAATTATAAATTAATTTTTCCAGGCACATCCTATCAACTTTCGGTAAAACTACAACCAATTTTAGAAAGAGTTATAATTTTAATTAAATTCGTAACGCATTTTTAGAAAAATTCAATAGCAAGTTTTTGAAACTTTTTCATAAAAATCAATGATAATGTAGTTTTGGAAAAAATTTAGTGTTTTTGAACTTCAATTATTATAAAATTAAATATTCAAATGTAACTGTACCTGATGAATAGCTGATCTGGTTATATTAAATTCTGTGAATTCTGAGTCAAACCGATATGGGTATAATTCCTTTTTTTTTTTTTGGCCTGAATATGAGCATAAATTCTTCAAAGAAGAAGAAGCTGTGCAATTAGTAAAACTGAAGATGAGTATATAGTAATTGACTAACTGTAATCATTTTGTTAAGCAAAGTTCTAACAAAGTCCAAGTGTGTGTTGGCGGTAGAACACTAGTTCAGTGCTCGAGAAAGGAGGCTGTTTTTATATTTGTTTTATTTAATTTTTTGGGAAAATTAGATTTTTGTGCTTCAAGTTTTAAAAATATGACTCGCTATCAATTGCTTGCTAAGTTTTTAATTCAGTTAAAACTCAATCCCTAATCTTTTAAAATATATATTTTTTTAAAAAATTATCATTTAATAATTAGTTGGCAGCTTTTAATAATTAATCTCATTAATAAGTATCACTTTAATCCTCGATATAAATCACTTGTAATACATTTTCACATATCAAATAATATATTAAATTAAAAATATTTTTCTTTTTCTTTTTTTTGATACGATAGTCTTTTCTTTTTCTAAGTTGACAAATCATTATCATACTTTTTCTCTCTTTTTTTCTCTAATGAGAATTAAATAAGACAAAAATTAAAAAAATATTAAATACACTATAAATGACATGAAAGCTCCATTATAAATAAATGCCTATAATTTTAGACTGTTAGCACATATCATCTAATTTAACAAAAAGAATTTTAATAAATACTTTAGATAAGATATTAGTGTTTCTTTTAAGTTATAATTAGAACCCAAGAGAACTCTAAAACAATACTTTCTTAGACAGTATGGAGTAATGTTTAAAATAGGAGCCATTGGATGTAATTTTCACACTAAATATTAAATAGGGGTAGACATACACCTAATTATGGGTTTGAAATATAGCTGGCTTGTTCTTTTTGATGCCCCTTTTATGTCCACTAGCTTGAAAGTGTGGTGACAAAATATTCAATTTCTGGGAAAAAAAATTCATAAATAAATGTAGCAATGCAAATAAAACAAGTAATGGCAGTTGTTCACTAGTCAGCTTTCAAGTGATGTGGCATTTGTATAAATCTGGTAAGGGCGCATTAATTGAATACGGCAATGCTGTCCATATAATAAATGATTACAGAAAAAACTCAGCAAAATTTAATTTAATAAGTAATATTTTCTTCCTTCTCATAATTGATTTAAGAAATTTGAGACAGAGAGATATTGAATGGGTACTATTTATTTACATGGTCTCTAACATATATATAGATATATATATATATATATTAAAAAGTCACATTTGTCACGTTTAAAATATTGACGATGTTATGTAACTTTCAGCTGGTATTTTTATAGTTTAGATTGGATTTTCTGGAGGAAAATAATTAAAGTATGTTTTATATCAATTTTTTAATGTAAAAGTTTTGTACATGATATTCCAATCAATATCGATCAATAGCATGGGATGGAAGGTTAAGAGAACTTAATTCATACATATTTCTCTAATCTTATTTATAAATTATTTTCAGGGAATAAGAGTAACATTAAAACTACTATACATTAAGTTTGTTTTAAAATTTAGTGAATTTTTAATTTTATCATACTCAATATATTTATTTTCTAAGAAAATAATAATTTGCTCAAAATAAAATGATACGATTTATAAATATGATAAAAGAAATTGTCCCTTGTTTAGAGTACAAATGGAGTAATTTCTTACCAACCTTAAGAAATTTGACAATGAAATGCGGAAACATTCTTAAATAATGTTCTGATTTTTATCATAGGAGAGCTCAAAAATTGTTGATTACTTAACTTGTACAGGGATCCAATATTAATCTTTTGTCATATATCATTGACCACTAGTAATATCTATGAGAATTAGTTAAAGATTCAATTTGTTTTTAAATATAAGATCTCAATTTATTTTGTATATCATATTTATTTATTTATTTTCTTAAGCAATCTATATGGTAATTGCACATGTTAAGGGTTTAGTTCCAAATTAAACTTCCACTATACATAATTAATAAGAATAATTTAGAAAAGACTAACATTTATTTATTACAAATAAATAACTTAACTAATATACTTAATAACCACAAATTAATTATGTAGCTGCTATACTCTTTTTATTTCTTTTTATAAGGAACAACTACCAAAATTACGCAATTCAAATTACTTAAAATCGATACATGTATAAGAAAGATATATATGTTTTTTTTGTTCAATTACACCCTTATTTATAAAGAGAATACATAAGAGATAATATTAATGAGTGAAAATTTATTGCAAAAAATAACAAGTACTATCATTTATCCTACGGAGGTAAAATGAAAAGACAGTTTAAAATACAGATAGAAAAATTGTTTATTATATCTAGAATCTGGAAATACCATTACAAAATATTCCCGCCGGTCGTTGATGTAAAATATATTTAACTAATTTAATTAAACTAAAAAATTTATGTGAGTTAATTAATTATGAGAAATAAGAAATATTTTTTCTAAAACACTATAATCATCTTTTCTAATATTCTTTCTCACTTTTCTATTTGATTATGGTTGAGAGAATATCAATAAGGGTGATTTAGAAAAATTGATAAATATAAAAAATAGGTTATATATTTAAAATTAAAATCAACTCAACAATTAGATTATATATTAAGAACCGGAGGAGTATTATTGTTCATAAAAAGAAAGGGAAGAAGTATTAAAAACAGGAGCTAGTATATAATTTTTTAAATGGCCTTCTAACTCATAACATGAAATATTTTAAGAGAAACTATGATTTATAGTAATTACAGCTCATTGTTAAGAAACAAGAACGTCCTTCATCCTATATTATACGCATGTGCTGTAATAATTATCTTAAAATATGATTTTATTTGACAAGACAATTACTTGTACAAACTTTAAAAATTCGGAGCCTTATAAATCAGTTACATATTATAAATTGAAAAATTATTTCTGTAAATTCGATTTAATAATAATAATAATGGTCAAAATTTCCGCCATGCATCTTATCGGGAGATACAAGCAAAGGGATATTGTGTGTGTGTGTGTGTGTGTGTGTGTGTTGTGTGTGTGTGTGTGTGTGGGTGTGTGTTGAGAGAGGGGGGGAGGGAATATTTAAGGTGGAAGGAAACTGTCGGCGTGGGGAAAAAATATAATGCCACTTTGATGACCAAAAGAAGAAGAAAGCTAAGGTAGTGATAATGATGAAGCCAGCACAATAATAATAATAATTATATATTTTGAATTTGAATACCTCTATTTATTTATATAATAATTATTGTTGTTATAAATATAATATAATAGTCTCCTGCACTTTGATTTGCTGAGTTTCTTCCTCACGCACGCACAGCTACTTCTTCACTTTCGACCAACTCATTCAAGTAGCCTCCCTCACTGTATCATCATTCCCCACTCGTTCACCAACTCCGCTTTCTTTCTACTCATATGCCCGCACACACACATATACAGACACACACACACACACACACACACACAAACATGCATACATATTACTATCTCTCATTCCTACTAATTTAATAATATTAAAAAATTAATTAAGTTAGTTATTTATACTAAATAAATCCAATATTATCTTTTTTAAAATACCATTGTCAATTGTGTGTATTAGAACTATCTATTGATGAAACTCTTTAGCATATGTAATCATCATAAGAGCTACGTGGGGGCAAAATAAATAAATATGCTGGATAAAGTGGACTGGGATTTTATATTTAAAGTAAAATTGAATTGTCAATCCGTTCTTATATTAAAGACTAAAAATACCAACTGTGCAAGTGTTTAATATTAATAGAAAGAACTTTGATTACTTAAACACAAGGTTTCAAGTTTGAGTCTCATGTAAATTAGGATTAATAATATTCTAATAGGACCCAACCAGATAATTTCATATGTAGTCCAGTTTTTTAGAACCAAAGCGAATATAATAGTATGAAGGGAAGAAGGAAAAGGCAAGACATAATGATGCTGCTATATGCTTGATTGTATTATTAGTTGGAAACAAAATGGATCTTCACCAATGTTCTAAACAAAAAAAAAAAAAAAAAAGTTCTTTGGATGGAACATTAGGGTTAATGATATTTGTCCCCCTTCCCTCCCCACGTTCATCCCCATAAGGCAAAGGCAATTAACAACTATCATAAATCCGTACACACGCAAATATTATTTATTACTCCGATTCTTATTAATTTAAGAATTAGATAGTTAATTTAACAAAATTATTAAAGTTTTGGCAGACAAAAAAAAGAGAGTAAAGTTAGCTGTTTATAAATCATTTTTATTAAAAATTATTCCTATTATTAATACAAGCAAACAATAATAATAGTCTGAGCGAAAAATGATAAATTTGGGAGACAATTAATTTGAACTCAATTGTTAGAGAAATGAAAAATATGTGATTTAATACTTTGATGGAAAATTGAAACTTTTATATACAAAACTTAAAATGAGAAGTTGTAAGTGGTTTGGTCTTGTCAATATGATGCTTAATCAAAAAGTGATTAAGCTGTTTGGATTTCTAGAAAATTAAAACAAGGAAACAAACATACGCACGAGCATTTCACTTTGTCCCACTCAATTATGTTGCTCCCATTTTCACCCTTTCCTTACTCTATTTTTGTCGCATATTGACCTTTTTATTATTATTATTCATATTGTTAAAAAATATATATATTCATCCATCAATTCATATAACCCACCTAATGAAATCAGGCTTGTTAATTATTGCTGTATATATACAAACACATTATCCCCAATTTTTTTTTTCCAAGGGATTATTAGGACTATCACTGCTCAAGGTAACAAAAGAATAATTTTTATTTTGGCAAGAAAAAAGACTAATTTTCATTGCAATGCTACTGCTCCTCCTAATTAAATTTGCCCATGCCCATAGGAATTGGGAATCACAACAAAAATAAATGGTTTAATTTAAAAATAATATTAGTTGTTTGTAAAGATAATATTCCCTCAACCTTATATACAAGATATGGTTTTTTGGGTAGGCATGGTCTTAATATATAAAATAAACTTAAAGGTTTTCTAAAATTAATTGGGTACACCGTACATGTTGCATCGTAGTATTAATTATCCTCTTTATCATATCTGTATATAAACAAAGGTATTTTGTAAAAATAAATATATTTTTTACATACACTTATTGTCTTAAAAAGAGTTCCAAATATAAAAAGTTTTCCATTGATTTAAATTTAATTTTTCCACTTCAACAGATAAACTACTGCAGATAAAAGATTTGACCATATGAGATCACATCCTTTCCACAAAAATCCTCTCATTGTCCTATAGAAAACACACACACACACACCATTCACATCTTGTAATTGCACTTGTCAAAAATAATATTACATTTTTCTTAAAAGAATAAATAGAAAAAGCGAAGGAGCCTACCACTAAAGTGCTATTTATTGACTTAATTAAAAACATTTTTATTTTTTTGAAAAAAAAATCCACTTTCTTTTAGTCTTTTTGATCATAGGTAATGATAACCCATGAGATGCCTCCCATACAGCTTTCATCATTCCCTTTTCAGCACAATTAAAGTCCCGGGGTTTAATCCAATCCACCTTGTAATCTCAGATAGTTAATATCTATCTCTTTGAATAGAAAATATAATTTAAACAGATAAATGTGATTTTATTTTTTGTTGGGTTGAGAGAAAAAAAATGCATGATATGATTGGGAAGAGAATAAAAAGAAATAATGTGGAGAAGGGGGAATGGAATCTGCAGGGAAAACAAGTGCATTGAATGTGTGGATATTATATGGACCATTTCTCCATATCTTCAGTTCTAAGACTGTCTCTGTTCATTATTGTTAGTGTGTGTGAGTTTCTCCTTGAAAAAAGTCTCCAGATTCGTATCTCTCTGTCTTTTATATTCTTTATCCAAATCAAATAACCGTGTTTCAAACATAAGATCAAGTGAAAAAAACAAAGAAAGAAAGAAAGAACAAGTTGTGTTAGATACAAATTTCTTATCATTGTATAATATCGATTCAAGATATCAAATATGCATTTTCAATTCACCGGCTAATTTTAAATTATTTTAAGATACTAATTTGAACTTCCTATTTGTAATTAGTTGGCAAAAAATGAAGTTCTTGTTTTATAATTAAATAATACTCTATTCAGTCCTTTTTATAAAATATAAATAATCAAGTTATGTAGATTAAAGGTTTCAGATGCAAATCTGTTTAGAAAGTTTTTACTCAAAAGTGTCACTCTCAAATGCAAATTTACCTTAAAAGTTTAAAATCATAATAATATTAATATGTTATCCTCTACAATTAAAAAACTAATGTTGATCATTAAAACAGTGATCGTTAATATTTTTAATGATACGGACAACATTGTTATGATTTTAAACTTTTAAAACAAATTTAAATCAAAAGAACTTCCTAAGCGCTCTTGAGTAAAAATTTCTGGAATAAATTGCCACCTTATCCTATATTAAAGAACTGGTTGATTAAAAGAGTGTTTGGATAGAAATCAAATCATAGTTTTAGAAGTGATTTTACGGTATATGAAGTAAATATGTAGAGAAGTTTATCTCAATTTACAGAAAAGTGCTTTTAAAAAGCACTTATGGTGTTTTCCAAACACTCCTTAAAATTGATATGCTAAAAAAAAAGAAGGTATTACTCATATAGTATGTAAATTTCAACACAAAAATTAACAGTTTGTTGACTCTTCAACTTTATTTTTGTAGGTCTGAGAACGCATTTAAGACCCACGTGGAGCTTGGGCGTCAAATGAGTACGTTTTAAGGAGCATGGCATAATAATCCAAACGAAGAACAATGATCACTGTTTTCTAAGCACGGACGTGGATGTTAATTACAGTAATTTTAACCAATAAATATAATTAAACTTCTAAACACATAGCTTAGAAAACCTCATTAAATTCTTTTTTGGCTAACGTCAACTTTTGCATTTAAGAATTCACCCAACTTGAGGGATCCACTTGGCCTAATAGATTCTTTAAACTTTAGATCCTCGATAATTTTTTTTTAAATTTTTTATCGCTCTATCTCTCAATTATGACAGTGACGAATTTAATTTAAACATTCCTCATGACAGAAATTAAGACCTACTGGATTTGTAAGATGGAAATTTTTTTATCTCAATCAATTTATGGCGAGTTTTTTTTCCAAATTTTATTTTTTGTTCTAATACAGTCCCATTAAAAATTCAGTATTTTGTATGGATAATTAAGATATTTTTGCAAAATTACCCATAAGTGTTAAATTCCAGTTTGCACAAATGTAAAACCCAATTGGGTCAGGCAATAATTGAATTTAACTTAGATGGTCATATTGTGGAAAAAAAGAAGAAGAAGATATTTTTGCAAAATTTAAAACCTTAAATGAAAAATTACAAAGGCTTAACAAACTTGAATTGAAACATTAAATACCGAGTAAATAAGGGCGTATAAAAATATCTTAGAGTTTTGTGTGTATATATATGACAAAAATAAATAAAAAGGTAGCTCAACAACTTTATCAATATCATCAGCAGCACGCACCACAATATAAAAGTTAGAAAAGTCAAATCAATAATTCATACCATCCCCTCACTCCCTCCCTGTGGTCCTCTCCACTCTTCCCACATGGGATATGGAACTTATTGAATCTACATGTTACTGGAGTTTTGGGCAATTTCAATATATATATAATTAAAAAAATGATAGTTTAGGAAACAAATACATATTTATTATGAATAATTAATATAATTAATTTTTTAATATCGGTAAATTAGTTTAGGAAAAATCACAAGAAAAAACTTAGAAATAGAAAAATTATAAATAGGCACCAATTACAATATTAGTATGGGTTTTAACAACATTTGATAAGCAAATGACAACAATTTTTATAAAAGAGTCTCATTAGGCAATTTTTAAATTTTTAGGGTTTTTTTTTTGTTTTGCCATTTTTTTCATTAGTTAGGTTATCCACCTCTTATATCAATGATGAAAACAATATATATAATTTGTGTGTATACATCTATAACAATATATATGTATATATAAGTACATCAGTGAGTGATCAGGGATCTCTGAACAGAAGCAGACAAGCTTCCTATGCATGTATTAACATATTTGAATAATGACTTGAAGTTTCCAAAGACATAACTTGTCTTCACATACCATATTCTAACTTGGGAACTAGAAAACAAGAAACTGAGTTCATTCAGCGAAAGAAAACAATCAGATTCCTCCCATTTTGATTCTCCCGTGACCACAATGCAACAAACTCATAAATTGATATATATATATATATATTTATATATATAACTAATTAACAACACGTAAGTATGCTAGATTATATTGATATATATATCTAACATACTTACTAATTATCCATTTTTATGTTTTATACATGAACTGAAGTAAAAGGAAATTCATTATTAAGCTCAGAGAGACCTGCGACGAGCACTAAAATGCTGGTAATTGCTTCTTGATCTCCTTGATGAGCTTGGAAGGTAGATTAAAGACTCAGAAATCGCAGAAGCATTTTTGCATGATGAATAAAGATTGACGAATCCGAAACGATCACTGATACTTCTGGAAACTTTATTGTTGTTGTTATTAGATCCTCCTCTTGACCTTCTTCCAGTATTGTTACTGTTCCGGAAGGCTTTGTTTCTGCTACTGAGTTCATCTTTTTCTTCCTGATCATGATCATCGCCCTTCGAGCATTCAACCATGGCTGCCAAAAAGGGATCTCCCTGAAAGATACTCTGAAGAGAGTTCTTCTTGCTGTAATTGTAAGAGCTCGTAGTAATGCCGGTGGTGCTGTTATTAGTTGGAGGAGGCAATGGGAGGAGTTTCATGGAAGATTCCTGATGAATAAGCTTCTTCTTGAAACATGGTTGTTTCTTGGGAATTCCTGGAAGATGTTCCCAGGAGAATGGGACGCCGCCGGAGAATCTGAGAGGAGAATAAGGGCCAGGGTCGTCGTCGTCGCCGGCGAAGTAGAGCACGGATTCGAGGGAGGAAGATGAGTTGTATGGTGAGAAGGAGGAGGACGAGGAGGAGAACGACGGAGTCCGGCGAGAAGATGGCGGCGGCGGCAGGGGGTGGTGTTTTCTGGCGGAGTTTTGCTGTTCTGGGAGAGGATTGGGATGATGGTGATGAGTAGTGAGAGTTGCAGAAGAATCCATGGAAGGTTGTGCGAGGAAGAAAAGGGAAAGAGAAAGAAGAAGGTTTGAGTTTTATTTTTGTTCTATTTGGTGTTTGTATGTACAATTTATATATGCACAAACACCACTCCATAAATTCTATGTTACGTTTTCTCTTCATTTTCAAATAAATATTCGATAGAACCAATAAGAGCAAATTGCAATTTCGTCCCCAAATTAATGTCTTGTTATGAAATTGACCCAGAAATTTTAGAAAGTAATGCCCTTGATTTTTTTTTAAAATATAAAACCGTATGATTTATATTTAGAGAGAATTACAATCGAATCCCATACAAGAGAAATAACTATTAAAAGGTCTAATAACGACCTAAACAACCTATAATAACAAATTCTAGAGTGGAGAATAACAACCTCTGAGACTTGTTTTATAATTTTTTTCTTGTATGAGATCTCATTGTAATTCTCCCTTATATTTATAATATTAATATGTTAAATTCGAGCATCTTCATAGTGGCATGTGAGCTTTTTATCTCAGCAAAAGATTGTACTTAAGTTTTTTTTTATTTAGTAAACAACTGTATATTTTTAAAGTGCCATATCATTTTATGTTTTCTTTAAGTACAAAAGTAGTTCAAGTGTACTGAGAGAAAAGAAGAGAGAATATATGCCTATTAAAAAAAATTTTAAAAAATTACTTTTATTTGATTTGGACTTTTTTAAGCAGTCAAAATAAAACCACATAACAAAATGAGGGAGTTACAATAAAATAATAGTTGGAATTAACAAGTATATACGTTTACTAATTAAGATTAATCCAGTTAGCAAGGATTTAACACATACATGAGAAGGGTATACGGATTGTAATCTCATGGTACCAATGTAAGAATCTCATTGATATACAATAATCTATAAGTATTTTTATAAAGATTATTTATTAGGGTAATTTACATTAAACCTTAGAAGTTGATGTGTTGAATGAGGAGGGGAGGGGAGGAGGGGAGAGGGACAGAATAGGAAAATGAGAAAAGAAAAAGACAAGACATGAGGAAGAGGATGAACGAAGAGAAAGGACAGTCTTAATTAAATAATAATAATAATAAAAAATAAAAATAAATAAATGAATATATGGGGAGGATGATTGAATTGAGGATTGGGAAGGAAGTAATAATCACATGGAGAGGGACAAACGCTGCTCCAGACTTGCCTCTATGGGCCTTTTTACGCATTTATTGTGCATCTAGCCTCTTACCCGAGTGAAATCCATACCCATCAACCCATTCAATTGGTTATTTTTTGACAATTTTTAATCATTATATCCTCTCAAACATTAAACCAAAATAGTGTTCTTTTATTTATTCCTGATTTATTTTCTTTTTATATAAATTATTCATTATTTTTTATTATTTATATGTATATTCTCTTATTAGAAGTAATCATATTCTAAGTATAGTTAGTTATTAATTATATGAGCAATTCTATTAATAAAAATTCAAACATTGATTCGTCATGTTATGAAAGATCTAACTCTTTTTATCAAACTTAATCTTTTTGATAGTTATTATTTACTTGATATGACGACTATTTCATGCCTAAGTTATGTTATGCTTCCACTGATTATTGGGGAAAGGCTCCCCATCTTAGTTTTTTTTTGGTCCAAAAGTTTAATTTTTTTTATTAATTTACATAGTTAAAACTCAATACCTTATTTAAGGACTGTGTGTTAAGTTTCTAATCATTTAACCAATTATTGTTCATTTCTAAAGAAACTTGTCTATGTGAATTGGGAGTGGACAAAAAAAAAATGCTCAATTTCAGTTCAAATGGGCATTTAGATATATCAGTCTCTTAAAATTATAGGATGAACTTGGTATTGTTTCCCTTTGGAAGCGATTTTTATATAAAAGTCGTACAATATTTCTTTTAGTTGTAACTTGTAATTCAATGAGTGAATTGAAGTGGGGAAAGAAAAGAAAATAAAAGAGCATTTTAAGCTTGTGATTGTTAAATTTGACCCCAAAAAAAAAAGTTATGTTAATGTATGTGACTGTGAAAAATATATCAGCAACTTGAAATTTAACTGTGAAAAAGACTCTTCAACAACAAAAAGGGAAGAAAAATCTGGATTTCTTTGAACTCTAACCCATATTTTAGTGCCTCTTTTGGACATGAGGGCACTTTCCTTTCTCACTTGTACAAAATAGTATAATCCTTGTATATTTCAGATCATTCAAAGATCATATAAAAATCTGACTTGTTTTTGTGACAAAATATATTTAAAAGATTATTTTTATTTTGTACTTTGTTGTTTCAATTACATGCAAAATTAAATACGAACGAAATGCTCAAATTATCATTTTACTTAATAGCATGAGTATTATTTTTCATTTTACATACCAAACAAAGGTGTAAAAGAGGAAAGAAAGATACTTCTCTCGTCCTATTTATAAGACAGAAAGAAAAAAATTTTTTTAGTCCTATCTATAAGTTACTTCATTAAATTTTTAGCATAAATGTACTATTTTACCTTCATTTATTACAATGTAGATAGTTATTTTTTTAAAAATTGTTTATATTAAATAGGGATAAAAGTAAAAAATTGTTATATTTTAATAGAGAGTTCATATATTTTAAAATTTTTTTTGGTTTGTATGAAACAAGCTAGAAATGCCTTATAAATATAACCAAAAGAATAGTTCGAAAGGGGGAGACAAATTGGATTAAAGCATGAAAATAAAATCACTTCTTAACTCGCGTTTACTTTATTTGAGACCACTGCTCATGTTCATCAAAACTAACCTAATTTACTTGAAACTACCAAAGCCAATTCAATTATTAATGCAATGTCCCACATAATTTATTCCTTCAACCAAACTAGAGCTAGGCTTATTATGTTGGTGTTTCAAGGTTAAATCAGTTTCTAAATTTTGTTCTTATGGTTCGGAAATTATGATATAATTTTTTGATAATTTATATCGATGCTTTGACAATTAATAAAGACGCAGAAAAGGAAATATATTTCCTTTTCATTTTTTTTCCAAGCCATTTCTAACATTTTCACCAAAATTAAGGAGGGGTTTACCCATTAATTTCGTCAAAAATTTAACAAACGTTGCTACTTTATCTTCATTAAACTCATCTCCGGGAAGTCAAAGAGTGTTTTATGGTCTAACCTAAATCAAATAGTTACATTTTGGAAACATAAGCCAACATTGAATAAGAGCAAAATGAGAAAAATATACTTTTTCTAATTCTAAATACAAGATCTAAATAATTAATTCATAAAAATTAAAAAAATTAGTTGAATTAGTTATTTATTAAAAAAACCCATGTTGATTTTTACACAATACTCTTTTAAATCATTTGCACTGAAATTATTTCCATTGATTGGAAACCTTTTCAATATGTGTAATCAATATATGGATAATTTAACACGCGCATACACACACATATATATATATTTGGGAGATAAAATAAGTTGAAAAAACTCATGTTTAAGTTTAAAACAAATATCTCAAATAGCTTTTATATTTATCATCGATGTCATAGTGACCTAACTAGATAAAACCGATTCAAGTATGTATTATAATGTTAGTAATAAATTCAGACTTATACATTTAGTTGTATTAATTTAGTTTATTAAATCGAGGAAGGAAATTAAAAGTAGAGTACCATAGAAGGTGCATAATGGTCTGATCCAGCTAATTAGTAATTGACTAACTAAACAGCATCAAATGGCTGAACGTGATCCATGCTTTAATTTATTAGGAACTCTATCAACGAATTTAAAACCAAAACAACGATGGGGATTTAATTGCCTTCCATAGCACTCAAAAGAAAAAATTAATGTATATATCTTTGTCACTTCAATAAATCTAAGATTAAATATTACGATGTGAAGTTGGTGTTTCTTGAAGGGGAAACAATCGATTTTCTAATTTATTTTCATATTTTTTCTGCAACATTTGAATCTAATTGCGCAATATCTCCATTCTTTTCAGTGCCAAAATTGTAGGCATACATCCACATTTATTGCACTTTGATCCTCTTCTCTTTATTATCTTATTTTTAAAAAAATGATGCCGTGATATTTTTTAAATTTTTATTACTTTTTTAGGCCAGTTGCATAAAACCCACACGGCCACACTAGTTAATTTTAATTAAAATCTCTTAGTTAAGAACAACGAAATGACCAAAATGTTAAGAAACATTATACTTTTGGTGATGGTTTAAAATTTCATTTATAAATAATATTTTTGAATTTGAATATCTTTTGTGGAATATTTTGACCATGAAATTTGGAATTATGTATACTTCTTTCTAAAATTACGGTGCCTATGGCTGCGTCTGTTTTTTTTTTTTTAAAGGGCCAAGGGCTATGTCTGGATTTTATTCTCGTAAATTGGACAAAATATATTTAAAAACTTTGATAACAAAAATTTGAAGCAACTGGATTTAAACATTATAGTCATTTTTCGGTACCAAAGTTCTATCAAACTTTATATGGATTGATTGATTAATTTAATAATTCATTTGAGATGTATTAGTAATTTTAAAAAAGTATAATTAGAAGTTTAATGAAAAATCAACATAATCCCTTTTTGGGGGGGAAAAAATCTGGGGACTTAAATGTAATTTTATCAACTGGATAATTGACAGGCGATGAAGCAAAGTTGCATATTTAAGCATGTTGACGAGCATACGAATTGTCGCAATTTGAGAGCTAAATGAGAATAAAAACAGTATGGCATATCTTTGACGTAATAAAGAGTTTTGTTTGGAGTCGTCATCGTCATCGGTGGAGAAAATATTTAAATATATTGTTAATATATCAATATTACTTATTTCTCAAAACATATACAGAGTTAATTAATATCATTTTTGGGAAAGATATTACATGTTTATTACAAAATCACTAACTTATATAATTTTTTTAATCTATTTAAATTAGTCAATTAGTTCTTATATTAAGGACTAGTTAGTATGAGGTCATTGTTGGTTGAGTTTTTCTGAGCTAGTTTATGTATATACCTCGATAATTTGTTTATTTGTAGGGTTAGGATTTATGGTTATTTGTTCGCTTTTCATATTTTCAAGAAGCTGAGACAGACACAGGATGCTACCATCTTGACCCTGGTTATGTCTGGCTATGATTTATTTGGCAAATGGGTTAATCTTTTGGCTGCCTTGGGTGCTTCGATGGAAAAGGTGGTCTTCTGGGACTGCTCTTGATGGTTTAGGCTCAGATTGTTTGATAAAAACCATATCAATAGCTTCAAAATCTGAAGAAATCCTTGAAATAAATCAATACAAAACCCTTTCAAAAGTACTACTTCCGGTCTTAATTATAAGAACTAGTTGACTAATTTAAAGAGATTAAAGAAATAAGTTAAGTTAGTTATTTGTAATAAATAAGTGTTGTCTTTCCTAAAATACCTTTGTTAATTAAGTGTATTAACTAGAACTATAATTGTTAGAAGGATTAGCCTAAGAAAAAATACTTAAATATGAGAGACAAAGTAAATTAGGGTCTTATATTTAGAACCAAAATAAAAATCGAACGAGATCTTATATTAAGGGTCAGAGGTAGTATTGTTATACAAAAACCACTGCTCCTGATCTCTTAGTAAAAGCGCAAAAGGACTATTTATGCCTTTAACGTTCTGGCTCTAATTCTAATTGACATTGTTAAGCGCCTCCTTAGATAATCTTACTTAAGCATAAAATTATATGTTTGGCTCTTGATGGTTTTGTCAGAAGCGATAGTTCCTTCCACTGGGTAAGGAATGGTAATATAAATTTTATTTTGTGTATGGATTGATATACTGATTTGTGACGAGAATACAGATGATGCAGCTCACGTGTTTGATGTAATGCGAGTTCACCCCCCATCATTCTTTCTCCGACTTCTCTTCTTCACTGTTATTTTCCCCTCCAAAACCAACTCAAGCTCGGGAGATTTATATTCCACGCCTTACCAGAGTATTATATCAGACTTACAAATTCAATTACTACAATGTGAAGTGTCGAATGATCAGTTGATTTAATTTGACATCGATAGAGCTGCATTTGATAATTAATTAAAAGGAGGCATGAGTGTGTGTCTAAAGATCCCATAAACTTATAATGTTTGAATTAATATATCTTAGCAAGCTACAATTTACTTTTTGAGTGCTGTCATAACGAATATTTTTGTATTATCTCCGGTTCTAAATATAAGATTTAATTGATAATACAATTTATATTATAAAATAGATTTTATTTTTAAAATTAGAGGTAGTAATGAAACCTCACTTCTTACCAACTTGAATTTTATTGAATGTAAAAAAGCATTTTTGTTCATTATTGTATGCTTCAGAATATATTTATATATATATGCCAGATAATATGAGGAAGACATAATGACGTGTGGTGATGCCAAAAAGGGAATTAATCCAACAAATAGAAAATAAAGAATGGAAAGGGAAAGTGGCCATGTGATGAGGATAACAAGACCAACTTATGGTGGCTTCTTTTATGTAGTGGCCGTCCTTTTAGACGCCGCGCCATTCTTCCTCTTTTTTTTTTTTTTTTTTTGGTGCTTTTTCTGAATTTAGAAGAACATATACGAATGACCTAAGGTTCGCTTGGTACCAATTCCTAAAAATCAAAGATAAGAATTATGATTGAGATTAAAAAAGAAATATGTCAAAAGAATTTTTTTTTTTGTCACAAGGGGCAAGATCGAACCCGCAACGCACACATACTACTCTGCCAAACGGCCAGTGTTTATGTCAAAAGAATGTTTAATATGAAAGATTGTTGTTATTTGATATTGAGTAAACTCATATATGCAGGATTATAGAATACTACGGAAGGTGGTATTTCTTTGCTTAATCTCATATAACAAAAAATTATTCATACTAAATATTCTTTAATGGTTTTTCTCAATTCTAATCCCAATCTTTACTCCTCGTTTTTAATGTTTCGTATCTAACAGGACCTAAAATTATAAAAGAGATTAACTTCACATCTTTCATTTACAAAAAGAAGTTTTCATGTGACTAGAATATAAAGTCATTAGCCTTTCAGGCATTGTTCTAACGGAGACTAACTCAAATAATAAGGCTAAGATGAAACATCAAACCAGCCCGGTCAAGAGTATGGCCCTCACTATTTATCTTTTTGAATCCATGGTTCAATCCGGAGTTTTTTTTTTCACCCTACCAGGTATAGATTTTTTTTTTATTGAAAACAATCCTATTCGAGGTATTATCAGATATTAAATATAAAAATATCCCCCAACAAAAATTTGAATCTTAGTTAACCATGATGCAAGAAACTAATTCCTTCTGGTAAAGCCAATACGTGGCTTCTTTTCTGATTTGATGAATGGGTATTATTATTTTCTTCTATGAATTTAACTTTTGTCCTATGCATATGAGACGAGCCCACATGACCCTGAGAAGAGTCAGTGATTTGGGCCTACAATTAAAATTAGCCTGGCTAATCGGGCTGGCCCAATACCTTGGGGCAAAGGGTTACGGAATTTTTTTTTTTTGATAACACGAAAGCACGCAATACAAACACTACCCCTGTCCTTTAACGGTATCCCTTGGAGCTCATCAGGAGCTGGAGCCCTCTGTTCGCAATAATAATGCTCCTTATTTATTTTTTGGTTAACTAATAATGCTCTTTATGTGTTGATTATTACATTAGATGAAAATATTTTTTCCACAAAAAAAACACTACATTCAAAGTTGCGCCAATTGAGATTTTAAATCATGAATTAAGTGTTTACATCTTGTTTATTGTATGCATAGGATACATTCTTTGTTTTTCATAGGAAAGCTTTTCTTTATTGTTATTCTGAACAAATTTTAACAATTCGCGTTTAATATTTTACTTTTAATATACTATGTCCGGTCCTTAATATAAAATCTTGTTTGACTTTTATTTTGGTCCTAAATATAAGACTCCAATCCATTTTGTGTCTCATATTTATATATTTTTTTAAAAGTAGTTCTTCTAACAATTGTAGTTCTAGCCAATACACTTAATTAGTAAGGATGTTTTAGAAAAAATAATACATATTTATTATAAATAACTAATTTAACTTCTTTCATTAATCTCTTCAAATTAGTCAACTAGCTCTTATAATTAGGAGCAAAGGCAGTATAAATTTAAATTCCTCATGATTTGATTTCAACGACACGAATGGAATGTTAAAGAGAGAGACCAATTGAATGGTTACTCTGCCACCATGTGTAAAGTAAATTTAAAGAAAAATCCCAAAAAAATTTTAAAATTTTAAAATCTAAAATCATGAATGATTACAAAAATATGTTGTCATTTGCTTTTCAAATATTGTCAATTATTATTAAAGGGTAGTAAATGAGACTAATTTACAATTTTAAAATTTAAAGGCATTTTTTAAAGATTTTTTTTCTAAATTTAAATACTCTCTTGAGTGTCTAATACAATAACTAGTCTATAAAAATTACTTTAACCCTAAATATATAAAAATTTAATCCGTTTTATTTTTCAAAATTTATAATTTTCTCAAACTAACCCAATCAATGCATATATTAGCGAGACTTCTATTATGAGATAGTTTCAATGTAAATTATTAACAAAAGTATTTTAACAAAACCAACACGTCATTTACAAATAACTAATTTAACTAATTTTTTAAATTTTCACAAATTAGTCATTTAGCTTGAGAGAGTGGGAAAATAAAGAGAACATTTTAGGAATTTAAATATCTTTTTTAACTTCTATATGATGCACTGGATGGAGTAATTAAAAAGTTACTATTACAAAGGTCATTGCATATTCCAATTTTTTTCTGGGAAAAAATCTCTTCATTTCTTCCCTCAATATATTGGGTACAAACAGATGCATAAAAGGACTTTGAACCCCAAACGTACATGAATCAAATTTTCTTCTTCATCATTAAACATTCAAACTTATGTTGCCTCTCTTCTTCACTTACAATTGGTAAGAATCTGCTCCTACGTACATAGTCTCTTAAATCTTAATTTAAACTCTAAAACCCCAAAAATCTCATCCTTCTATTTCCATTTCTTTCTGCATCTACTTCATCATCATCATCATCACCATCACCAACCTGTGTGTCAGAATTAAGACTCAAATATCTCTCTCTATCTTCGTCAACCTCATAATTAATAACTTCCCAGATCGATCTTCCATCAGGTCTTGATCTTCCTCAGTGCCAGATAAGCCAACATTCTATAACCCAAAAACATCATAACCAAAGCCCCAATGCTTATCGAAGGGCTTATCTGACCCACCACGTCTTGTTCCACAAACTTACAGTGTCCTCTGTCTTCGATTCCGCCATTGTTGAAGCAACCCAGAAACTCTGAGATTCTCTTCCCGTCACCATACTGAATATAAATCAGAAGCCTGTAACAGTAAAAAGTAACCGACACATACTTGAGCCACCCCAAGCACAAAGGCACTTTGTGAACGTAATACCCACCGATCAACACAAACCCTAGCATCACCACCGCGGCTACCGTGGAGGCCTGCTTGGCGTCCATTATGGCGGCGCCGAGGAACAGTCCCAGCCCCTGAGAGACAAGCACGTAGAAGAGAACGACTAGTAGTGTTAGTAGAAAAGCCCATAGGTCTGGCCGGAGACCGCTCATCCAGTAGGTGACGGTGAGGAAGATGAAGGGAAGGAGGAGTTCCATGGGGAGATCGCCGACGATCCGGGCGGTGAAGTAAGACGAGAGGGTATACATACCGGAGGCTCGTTCCTTGAGGAAGATGGCACGGTCTTGTGGGAAGGCGAAGACGGAGTTGAAGGAAGGGAAGACACCCCAGAAAATGGAGATGAAGAAAAGGAGGCCGAGACGGTCTTGGACATCCCGGTAATCGGAGTGCCACCACATGAGGCCGGCGAGCAAGGCGGCGGCGAGAACCTGGAAGACTCTGAGAGGGTTAAAGGATTCATGCTTTCGTTCTTTGAGGCTTCTGTGGAGGAGGACACTGAACTGGTTAAACCAGTTAGAGAGGGAGATCGTCGTGTTCACGTTCTTGAATTTACTGTATCTTCCTTCCTTGGAATTGGTGATTTCTAGGGTTTGATGATGATGACGATGATGAGTTTGTTTTGTACAAGTGTCCGTGTGGTTTAATATTGCTTCTTTCACCTTGGGAGCTAGAATTGCGTTGTAAGAGTTGACTAGGGTTTGCTTCATATTTGGCCTGTCTCTTTCACTTACAGCACTATCAACCTGACAAACACCTGCATTCGGAAACAACAACATTAAGCTTCGTCAATTAATATCTTCTCAGCAAATTCTAGAAATTTCATTCACCAAGATTCAAAATCATTTCACAAATTCGAAAACCCTAGAAGCAATTAATTAAAAGTGTTTTCATGTAAGTTACAAGCCGACATACAATTTATCTCACATATTTATCTTAAATATCATAAAATTATTTCTAAAACACTCCCTTAAGTTATGCAAATGCATTTCCTTAAACTAAAATGCCTGCTGTGGAAAGGAAAAAAACCTACATAATACTCAGAATCAGTGAAAAAAATCTCTATTTAAAAATATTTATTGGACAGAAAGACTTGAATCTATTTTTATATATAGAAAATACTAGTATACTATAAAAAAATTTTATACTCATCTGCTCCTATTTATAAATTACTTTTAATATCTTTCACATAGATCATGAAAACCCTTAATTAAACTTCATTACCTTTCATTGAAAATTTAACAAATTTTTAATTTTCTCTCTATTTAATATATATTATATCCATAAGAATAAAGTCAACACAATATTAAATGCAAAGTCAAATTTTACATTTATATGAAAAATTTCTTTGTCCACCCTATAAATAGAACCAAAAAAGTACTTTCAAATTTCAGGTCTTTCTTATCAATAAAATTTTCAAGCTAGAAGGTTTTACTAAATGCTAGGAGAATAATGCATGTGTCCGGTCCACATAGAGGGCAAAGGAAAACAAAAGGAAGAATCAATAAGTTTTAGAAAAGAACAAGAAATGCTTTAGTTTGCTTTTGGCTGGCAAGAATAATAGGTTATTCGACTTTTATGACAGTAAGATAAGAAAGGAAGGAAGCCAGCCAGCAAGCCACAGTGATCAATCTTCCAAAGGAAACATCCTTATCAACAAAAGGCACCAAATTATCTCAATCAATTCCACAAATGTATAGATTCAATTAATATTAAATATATACTACTTTCGATCCTAATTATAAAACCTCATTTGTAGTCTATAAACGGGATTTTATAATTATTAGCAAAGCTAATATAATCTATATCTACATCATGATAGCTAGCTGTAGGATAGGATGAACAGCCCGAATATTTTCACAGAATAATCTTGGATCAAAAGAAAAATCAAAGAATCACACACAAAGAAACATATGTACGTGTCACAAACATAATTAATTGATTAAATATTTGATTATTCTCAAGTCTCAGAATTATGTTAGGTCTTAGTGGAGCTTCAAAAGCTGATTTGTGTTTTGCTGTTACAGATATATAACAGTGAGTCTCCACTAAGAATAATGGCGCCATAAGTGATATCAAAGTTCGGACCACCACTTGATTCCACCTTGATATATATATATATATATATATATATCAATATGCTTTCTGCAAACCTTGTCTAATTCAAATACTTTATGTCAATTGAGGTTTACTTTTGGGGGAGAACAATAATGTTTCATTATGAGGATGAATTAAAGGCAGCCCAACACGTGTAGGAGTATTCAAACAGGTTCTAATATGTTATGAGACATTTGAAAAAGTTGGAGCAATTCAAAAGTGAGGAAAGGAAATAAAGTGACCATAAAAGGGCATCATCCATGAGACTATGACCACATCACATTTTCAAAAGAAGTATAATTGTAGTCAAATTTTGACATGTGTAATGATGAAAATGGAACATCCTGGTGTAATTCCACTGCTTGTTAATTAGAAATACAATTTTTTTGAAAAAAAAATTATTCAAAAGTATCCGTTCAAAAATTTTATTGCCTAAAAGAAACCATGAATTTGAGTAGGCCTAACTCATCTTTAATAAGTATAATTCTTTTTGTAGTTATGTGTAACATATGTTCAGCTATGCAAATTATTTTTTTTAAAATATTTTTGCACGTAATTAAAGTTGAAAATAAGTTACTCTGAGCAACAAAATTTTCAAACAGATAATTTTAACCAAATTGACCAAGTTTTTAATAAATCAAATTAACACTTCAAGCTTCCAATCTTTAATACTTGTCATACATGCATGTGAATTAAAGTAATCTTTAGACTAATAAATATTCAACTCAAGTCTCAATCTTATTTGGCCGACTAGATGAATATCTCTAATTTAAGATGCATGTAATGATGCTGAGAATATAAATATCGGAAAACACAAATAACGATGACAATGATGATTCTTTAATAATACCTCTATTATAGAACACCCCATGAACTTTTGTTTCCCAATAAAATTGAAGATCACAGTGGTGGATCAAATCAAAGATTATAATTATTTATGAGTGACACACCAATTAATTCAAGGGTAGAGGTTGATTCAACGTGCTATACCTCATTATTAATTTTTTCAAACTTTTTAACCAACATGCTCCTAAGTTTGATGATTTCTCACGCTATCAATGTCGTCATCAACTCAAAAGCCACTATATATAAATATATATAATCACGGTGCTCAAGAATCAATCAGAAGAGAGACACAAAAACCCCCCCAACAAGCTTTTTAAGAATTGAGATAAATTAAAAAAAAAGTGGCCTGTCAAACAGCACTAAGTAATATATTACCTCGCACTACTACTATTTTTTGTTTTATTATTAATCAATTGGAGACCATACTTAGTGATTCAATACTGATAAAACACTATAGTTAACACTGATACGTAAGTACGATCCATTATTGCTTGAGCATTAACTTCTTAGCTTTTCTTTGCCACTTTTCTTCTTTAAGTTTTAACCATAAACTATATGTGTATACATACGTATATATATAATTGGTGTGACCCCTTTGAAGAACTTTTTTCTTTGATACGTATATTGATCTAATCCAGCTAGTCCTAGCTAGCTATCAACTTTAAATTATCTATACATATATGTCGTCTATGTGTGTGTATGGCCAACAAAAAGAAAGAGACTTGTTCAATGAGAGAAAGGCTTTTGATTTATATGCTTGATTGCTTTAGTGAGATTAATTTATTATGTTTGGACTTGGAAAGAGACGAAACAAAGAACAATAAAAATGTGTATTTACTTAAAAAATTAAAAACATTATTGATATATTTTTTTCTTTATGATGCATGGATCAAAACCTTTAATATCCCCACCAACTAGTGGATACTTTTGCAATAATTTAAGGTATCTGTCTGTATGTGTTTAGATTTGTGATCAATTCCTGCTTTAATAAATTTTATCTATATAAAACTTGCTTTAAGACTCATACACATCTACAATTAAGTTGCTTTGCCAACCTTTTTCACTATGATTTTTAGGATAAAAAGGAACATCAACATCATATTATCTTCACATTAAAAACACACTAACAAAGGAATTAATGAAAATCAATTCATGAGTACTCTTGTTCAAGTCTTTGTAAAACAAGTTTGTTTATATTGGTTTGTTATTATAAAACTAAGTTAATAATTCAAATACTTCCCATTTGATTTCCAGCACGACAACAAAAGGAATTTGGAATCCAATGGATGTGGTGTAAAGCATATAAATTATGGGATGTTATATATAAATGGACGTAGCATATAATGTTGAAAAAGATATGGTTATAAGGAAAATAGGGACCAGACAACAATATCCAGACCTATCCACAAGTACAAGTGTATGATCATAAACCACATCTTCTGTTTATTTCTTTTCAAAAGAAGGAATAAATCCACAGTAGTCATTCAAACATTATATATACACACACTATTTCCAGTCCTTAATATAAAGGGCTATCTGACTAATTTGAGTAGATTAAGAAAGTTTGTTAATTAGTTATTTATAATAAACAGGTATTGTGTTTCTAAAATATTCTTGCTAATCATGTGTATTAGCTAAAATTATCATTTAATAGATTTTTAAACATATGCAACTATTACAAAGATTACTTTAAATTGTCAAGTATGAAAGACAAAACAAATTGAGGTCTTATATATAAGATTAAATTAAAAATTAAATTAGCTTTTATATTAAGGTTAAGAAATAATATATTAGAAATCTAAAGCTTTCTTAAAAGTTCATATTAATATAATTTCCCTTCTCTTTCATCACCTTTTCTAGCCTTCCAAGAAAAGCTTGTTCTTGAGTTTTTTTAATTCAGGTGGGTCTCCCTACCTATTCTGTCATTTCCCTTCTCCCAAAAAAAAAAAAAAAAAAAAAAAACCCTCATACACAAACACATATATACATATATATATATATAGAGAGAGAGAGAGAGAGTTGGCGTAAAGGGAAGATCGATGTTTGTAAGATGCTATATTTGGGTGGAGGAGGAGTCGGTGGTTACTGCGTAGGGAAGGCCGTGTGGAAAATTTAATACGAAAGAAAGAGAGGAAGAAGAAGAAGAAGAAGAAGAAGAAACATAAGGAAAAGTCAAATCGATTTGGTATTTGAAAGAGAGCCAAAGCCAAAAACAGTGTATTTGTGGCTAAGGCTCAGACGCAAAGGAAGATGTGATGAAGTAGTGAAGTGACGCCAGTGATTCACAGAGAAAGAGGACACGTGGTATCCATATCAAGCAATTCCTCCCCCTTCTACAATTATGCCATCAGTTTTTAAAAATAAAATCCAGTAATAGATTTTATGAAGAAAAAAATTACTATTGAAAGTGCTCTTTGAGAGTGATTTAAAGATTACGAGATAAATACGAGAAAAGAGTTTTGATTTGTCTCATACGAAAGCGTTTCTTTGAAATGAAAAGAAAAACTTAAAGTGTTTTTTCAATCAAAACCAAGATTTTTCTTCCTACTCATCTAAACACTAATCCAAAATCAAAAACAGTTCTTCTTCAAAATTATGATTTGGACTGAAATTTATTGGTACATCTTTTTTAAAAAGTACTACCTCCGGTCCTAATTATAAGACTCAGTTGACTAATTTGAGGAGATTAAGGAAGTAAGTTAGGTTAGTTATTTGTAATAAATAAGTGTTGTCATTCCTAAAATATCCTTACTAATTAAGTGTATTGGTTAGAACTATCATTATTAGAAGGATTATCTTGAAAAAAAATGCATAAATATGAGAGACAAAATGGATTGGGGTCTTATAATTAGAACCAAACTAAAAGTTAAACGGGGTCTTATATTAAGGACCGGAGGTAGTAATTTTTGGACGCTCCCAGAATCATTTATTTAAGAAAAAAATCATCATGGTCCCATCTAAATGCTGGATATTTATTCTTCTACACGCTCTGAAACTCTTATCTTCTGGTCACCCTCAAATCCTAAAGTGGTAGAGATTTATTGTTATGTCTATGTCTCTTGAAATATATGTATGCATTAAAAGGGATAATGTTAATATATAAATAAATCATCAATCAAAAAAGCGTTGTTCCATATAGCTAGCAATTATGACAAGGATGGGATGATCCAAGAAATCACATAATATTTATGTGTGCCCACATCATGTTGTCCTTCTTAATCACCTTAATTAATCAATCAATCAAAGTTTTATTTATTATACTTATTTCTTCATACCTACATAAACCTACCTATTACCCCCTTGTCCCCCCCATTTATCTTGTGCCTAATATTCTCATCAGGCTAAAACGTGGCTTAATATTTTGTTTGTGTTTTTTATTTACAAAATCCTGAAATCCAATAGATTCTTCCCTGTGCAGTAGTCTTTATTCAAAAAAGGTCCCATTCATATCATAAAGTGGTTTTTGTATTTTTTTTTACCTAATTCCTTTACATTAAAAATAAATCGATGGCCAAAAATTTAAATTTAAATTTTTTACCATTTAGATTTTGAAGCAAAAAGAAAATAATCTATGACACCCTCAAAACATCAAACAGCAAATTATGACTCATCATTATCATCATGACCGGGGGGGAAAAAACAAAGACCAACGTTAAAAACCAAGCAGACATAAAAAGGGCAAGAAGAAGAAGAAGGAGAAAACGACGACGTACCGTTAGCGAGATCAAGCAGAAAGTCGGCGGGGTTCATGGGAAAAGACGGCTTGAATCCGAGCGACTCGAAGTAGCTCATGGCTTCGCTTCCCTTTCCGAAGTACAAACACTGTCCCTCCGATAACACCAAAATCTTATCGAACATCTGAAACACCCTGCTCGACGGTTGGTGCATCGACGCCACCACCGTCTTCCCCTTCTGCTGCGCCACCACCGTCGTCAGCGTCGTCACCAGCCTGTGCGCCGCCGTCGAGTCCAACCCGGAAGTTGGCTCGTCCAGTATCAACAAGCTCGGATTCATCAACATCTCATGCCCTATACTCACCCTCTTCCTCTCTCCTCCTGATACCCCTCGAATATACGCGTTTCCGATGATCGTGTTCTCGCATTTCCCCAGCCCCAGCTCTCTAATCACCGACTCGCACATCGATATCTTCTCTTCTTTCGAGAGTGTTCTGGGAAGACGAAGAAGTGCGCAGAAGATAAGGGTCTCTCGGACGGTGAGATGAGGATAAAGCACGTCGTCTTGAGTCACGAATCCAGTTCGCCGGAGAATCGATTTGCTCAGTTTGCATCCGTTCGCGTGGATTGTTCCGGTGAGGCCCTGCCCTTGGACGAGTCTCCCGGCTAGTGCGTTTAGGAGGGTCGATTTCCCGCTCCCCGAAGGGCCGAGAACCGCCAGGATTTCTCCCGGACAAACCATCCCCGTCACGCCGTTCAGAATGATTTTCTCTTGCGCCGTCGTTCCCCCGTCGGAAAGCGACGAGATCATTCGCTTTATGTTGCTCCCTCCTTTCTTTCTATCAACCTTTACTCTGTATCCCACGTCCACGAACTGCATGAATGAATAAATAAGCCCAGAAAATTCGATCACACAGTGTTCTAAATCAAACCATTCGTGGGAAAACAGGAGATCAATTAGTCTGCATAATTATACTTGATGTTGAATATATATAAGGAAGAAAGAGTGCAATATGAACATGGATTAGCGAACAGTACCTTGAGAGTGATAGGATAAGAGGAAGATAATAAAGGAGGAGAGGATGAGGAGCGTGCATTGGGAGTTTCTGGAGCACCAAACGGTGCGGTTGGTGGTGGTGTTGGCATTATTTTTGCTGTGTACAGTGTGAGAGGATTGAGGGTGATATATTGAGAAGACAAAGGGTATGCAATTATATATATATAGTTTATATAGAGAGAGAGGGTGGGGCGAGAGAGAGAGAGAGAGCGAGCTCGTGTGTGAATGAAGAAAGGAGATCAAGGAGGGGAAGAAGCGGGGGTATATAAGGAGGGAGAAAGACGACCCATATTGGGAGAGCCACGTGGGGAGAGATAAGGATTGCTACGTGGCAGGTAAAGGAGGACAGTTGGCAGCATCTTGAAGAGCTTCATGCTAAGTGCCCCACTTATATATATATGCGCGCGCGCGCGCGCGTGTGCACGATGCTTCCATTCCCTCTTCACCCCAATATATATATGGGCCATATATATATATATATATATATATGTATATATGATTCTTGTCCAAAGTAGGCAAAAGCAAGAAAGAAAGAGAGAGGGAACGGAGGAGCAATAATCAGAGGACACCACTACTTTAGGATCTTAATTAATGAGTGTGTTCATCAGAGGTTGAAAATCTGAAAGCTACAGAAGATCATGAGTTATAATAGCTGATGAGGACAGCATGCATGTGGTACCTTAAATAATGTAAAAATCCTTAGCTTCTTCGCCTTAGATATTTTCTTCATATATATATATATGTATATGTGCGCATGTACATATATATGAGGCAAGAAGAGCAAATGAATAGTGGGTGCAGTTTGTAACATTAATTGAATTGGGAGTGAGATGTATGGAAAATGGAGATTCTGACGATCATTTATTGAAAACGCCATGGGAAATGAGATTGCCGCTTCCTTACTATTACTGCTTTTAGATATGTATGATCCCACAGATTTTGACCAAAAAGGTTTTGTTGGTGTCTGATCTGAGCTCTCTGTGTACAAATTAATTTCCCCCCTCACATACTATATACTACTCCCTCCGTTCCTTATTATAAGAGACGATAACCGAATTACGTTGATCAAAAAAGCAGTTAAAATTAGTTAAGAACAATCAATGTGTGAAAAATAATTTTTTTCCAAAAATGCCCTCATTAATAAGGAGAGAGAGCATAGAGAGAACAATTATTATTGAAAGAAAGAGAATGGGAGGGAGAGAGAGTGTGAGTTGGAGACATAAATATGGGTAAAATAGGAAATCAACACAAAAAAGTAGAGACAACTTTAAGTGTCTCTTATATATAAGAACATGCCATAAACATCAAATGTCTCCTATAATAACGGAGGGAGTAATAATTAATTATTCATTATGTGATCCTTTTTTTTATTTCTAGGCATAACTATTATTCTATTGAAAATAATTGTATTCGAGTTGCTATCATAACTTTTCTGGTTCTATTTATAAGTCATCTCTAATATGTTTCATACAAACTAAGAAAAATCTTAAACTTCATTAACTCTCATTTAAAATTCAACAACTTTTAAACTTCATTCTTATTTAATATACATCATACTTCATTTAAATAAATTCAACATAATAATAAATGAATTGTGAAATTGTACATTCATACAAAATATTTTTTTCAGTACTTTATAAATAGGATTAAAAAATATTTTTTTCTCTTTGCTTTATAATAAAATCAGAGGAGTATGTTATAGCCTTTGTGGATTCGAACATTACTATTAGACTCAATCATACTGGTTCATTGTGCCCCGGTCAAAAAATATTGGTTCATTGTGCTCATACCCATATATAAGCAAAAATATTTGCTAAAATAGAGCTGCTAGAGATGGGAGAACCTAAGAATTGCTTGCCATGGAAATTAAATATGTGACTCTCATTCACTGAAGAGTCAGCTTCTAGCTATAATAGCTGGAGATCCCTGGAACACTACCTAGCTAGCTATTACAACTTTACTTGATAAGTGGGGTGCGTGTCAAAAAGGTTTTGTTGGTGTCTGATCCGAGGTCTCTGTGTTCATTAATTTTCCCCTTACATGCAGACTAATGATTAATTATTCGTTATGTCATCTTTTTTTATTTTTAGATGTAATTATTTTTTTATTAAAGATAATTATGTTCGAGGCATTATCAAATATATGAGTATCTTTGTTAGTGTGAATTCAAACATTAATTTAATACTTTGTAAGTAACTAACTGCTAGGTTCAATGTTCACATACTTCATATATACTCCTTTGATTCTATTTATAGGTAGAGAGAGAAGGTTTTTTTAGTTCTAAGTCATTTTATTAAATTTTTAATGTGAATGTACTATTTCATTCTTTATTTATTATAGTGTAAATAGTTATCTTTTTTAAAAGATGTATATATTAAATAAGGATAAAGTTAGAAAGTTTTTATATTTTAATGAAGAATTAATATATTTTAAGGTTTTTTTTAATCTGTGTAAAATATGTTAAAATTATTTTATAAATAGAATTAACAAATATATGAGTATCTTTGTTAGTGTGAATTCAAACATTAATTTAACACTTTGTAAGTAACTAACTGCTAGGTTCATTATTCTCATACTTCATATATACTCCTTTGATCCTATTTATAGGGTAAAGAGAGAAGTTTTTTTTGTTCTATTTATAAGTCATTTTATTAAATTTTTATTATGAATGTACTATTTTATCCTTTATTTATTATAGTATAAATAGTTATTTTTTTTAAAAGATGCATATATTAAATAAGAATAAAGTTGAAAAGTTGTTATATTTTAATGGAGAATTGATATATTTTAAGGTTTTTTTAATCTGTATAAAATATATTGAAAGTATCTTATAAATAGAATTAAAGGAGTATTTATTAAAATAGAGCTGCTAAAGAGGAGAGAACCTAAGAATTGAAATGGGAATTAAGTATGGGGCTCTCATTTCATTGAAGAGTTAGCTCCTAGCTATAATAGCTGGAGATCCCTGGAACCCTAGCTAGCTATTACAACTTAACTTAATAAATGGGCTGTGTGTCATAAAGTGATAAAACCGATAGTGGATTGAATTAGCATGAAAAATATAATTGATTTTTAAATAGTAACTTGTGGGATAATATATATTTTTTGTTTAGGATATACTTCAGCATGGATTATTAGCACGCAGGATTTATTGGTTATAAATAACTCAGGAACAAATATTAAAAATCAGAAAATAAAGTCCATAGACAGATGTGATTAGGGACACGGAATATTTGCAAGAGTCAGAACGAGTGGTTCAGTACAAGTCAGAACGAGTGGTATTATTTTTTAAAAAAATATCTTTTTTTAATCATATATATATATATTGTAATTTATCTTCTGATAAAATTTAAAAATATTTAAATTTTAGAGATAAAGTTGGTTTTGAGATCTTATGTTGAGAAACATAACAAAGTAAACTAGTTTTTAACTCCTATATTTAAAGATGGGAGGTAGTAGATTATTACTCCCTAATATTCATTATAAGCTTCAAACAACTATTTTGAATATAACAAAAAAATAGGTAAAATCAGTTAAAAATAATAAATAGGTAAGAAATATATTTTTATTTTTAAATATACCATTCTAATAAATCAGAAAAAATGAAAGAAAATACATAGAGGAATGTAACGAGGATGTGTGACAAATGAATGAGAATAAATAATTATGGGTTAAATTTAAAAATTCATTAAATATTAAAGACAGATCCAAATTTAAACTTATAAAATGAATCACACTCGTTCTCAAATTTAAATCTTTATCCAATGGAGTAATATATATTTATAAAAAGTGAGCAATGCACATACCTTTTTCGGTGCTAAATACTCTTCTGGTCCTATTTATAAAGTATTTTTAACATATTTCACACATACTAAGAAAAATCTTAAAATATATTAACTCTCCATTAAAATATAACAAATTTTCAACTTTATCCATATTTAATATATACACATTTCAAAAAAGATAACTATTTACACCATAACAAATGAAGGACAAAATTACAAAATAGTACATTCACATTGAAAATTTAATGAAGTGACTTATAAATAGGACAAAAGAAACCTTTTCTCTCTATCTTATAACTAGGAGCAGAGGAGTATATGATATCCTCAAATTACTCTAAATCTGGGACTAATTTTTATATTTTCAATGTTTAAAGCACAGTCTTCTTCCAATTAAGCGTGTTTTTCGCTATATGAATTGGTGTTATCCCTCGAGCAATAACTATTTGTTTCGCCTGAAGGTTTCATTTAAAAGCTTTTGTTTGGATGTGAGAATCAGAGATTTAGACGTAAAAGAGGGTGGAATAATTCAGGTGGTCACATGAGAATTCAAAGTGAAGAAGGAAACTTCTCCCATTGGAGGTACTTAAAGGCAGTATGAAGAATGCAACAGAACTTTGGTTGCGGATCGATCTCCATCGGACGAGTCAACGTCATGGCTCAGAGGAGACACTATTGGATCATCTTTCTCACAATCAGACTGCCCCTTTTATCTATGTGTCGATTCACTACTGACTTTGCATATCATATCTCTCCGTTGCAACTTTACTCATCTCTTGTAAGTTGTAACCATTCTGTCCGCCACAAGCATATATATTTGAGTGATTCAATACTTTAAAGTAGTACTTCTCCACCACTATTCATTCAGTGCCATAAACTAATTTTTATCTATAATTGACGTTTTCAAGTATTTTTTTAATAATATTTAATATCCTAAGATAATATTTTTCATCCAACACCTCAAATGAAAAACGGCTTTAAAAGAACTAGTCTTATAGAGTTGAAGACTAAGGACCGACTTGTTTAAGTCATTTTATATTTTCTTTGTATTTTTAAATTTTTATATAACGCTAATAATATTATTAATTTTTTACATTGTTAATGTTATTTCAAATATTTAGTTATTATTATTTTGAAATTAAGTTTTATAAAATGGTTTGATTTAATTAGTTTTGAATAATAATTTGTTCAATTAAATTTAAAAAAGATTAATTTGAATTTTAATAATAATTTTATTTATATATTTTTTTTTGTATAGAATATACTTTAGTATGGATTATTACTGCACAGGATTTATTGGCTATAAATAGCTCAGCAACAAATATTAAAAACCAGAAAATAAAGTCCATAGATAGATGTGACCAGGGACACGGAATATTTGCAGGAGTCAGAACCAGTGGTTCAGTACAAGTCAGAACGAGTGGTATTATTTTTTTAAAAAAAATATTTTTTTTAATCATATATGTATATTGCAATTTATCTTCTGATAATATTTTAAAATATTTAAATTTTAGAGATAAAGTTGGTTTTGAGATCTTACGTTGAGAAACATAACAAAGTAAACTCGTTTTTAACTCCTCTATTTAAAGATGGGAGGTAGTAGATTATTACTCTCTTATTATAAGTTTCAAATAACTATTTTGTGTATATAAAAATAGTTAAAATCAGTTAAAAGTAATAAATAGTTATAAAATATATTTTTATTTTCAAATATGCTATTAAAAAAAAATAAAAGAAGCTACATAGAGAAATATAACGAGAATGTGTGACAAATGAGAGAATAAATAATTATGGGTTAAATTAAGAAATGTATTAGATGTTAAAATAAATCTGAACTTATAAAATGAATCACACTCATTTTTAAATGTAAAGTTTTATCGAAGAGAGTAATACATACTTATAAAAAAAGGGAGCAATGCACATACCTTTTTCGGTGTGAAATATATAATATTCTCAAATTATTGTAAATTTGAGACTAATTTTTATATTTTCAATGTTTAAAAGCATAGTCTTTTCCTATATGAATTTATGTTATCCCTCAAGCAATAACTATTTGTTTCACCTGAAAGTTCCATTTAAAAGCTTTTGATTTGTTTGGACGTGAGAATCAGAGATTTAGACGCAAAAGAGGGTGGAATAATGAAGGTGTTTATGTGAGAATTCAAAGTCAAGAAGGAAACTTCTCCCATTGGAGGGACTTAAAGGCGACATTAAGAATGCAACAGAACTTGGTCGCGGATCGATATCTCTCGGACGAGTCCACATCACGGCTCAGAGGAGAGGAGACATATTATTGGGTCATCTTTCTCACAATCTGACTACCCCTTCCATCGATGTATTGACCTTTACATATCTTGTCTCTCCATTGCAACTTTACCCATCTCTTGTAAGTTTTAACCTTTCTGGCCGCCGCAAATATTATATATATATGTATATATATATTAAGAGTGATTCAATGCTTTAAAGTAATATTTCTCCACTAATATTCATTCACTATCATAAACTAATTTTAATCCACATTTAATATTTTAAGTTATTTTTATCTTAAGATAATTTCTTTCATCTAACACCCTAATATAATTTTCAAGCAGTACTTTTTGTTTATTGAACCTAGAGGATAGTTGATAGCCGTGACTAGAGTTAGTAAAATGGGTTGAGCTTATCAACCCAAAAGCCAGGTTTAAAATTTTCTCTTCCAAATGAAAAATGGGCTTAAAAAGATTGGTCTCGTAGGGTCAAGAGTTTAGAACTGTCCTGTTTAAGCGGACTAACTTGTTTAAGCCTTTTTATATTTTTTTTTATTTTTTATATAATACTAATATTATTAATTTTTTTATATTGTTAATGATATTTCAAATATTTAGTTATTATCATTTTGAAATTAAATTTCATAAAATTGTTTGATTTAATTAGTTCTGGGTAATATTATTCAATTAAATTTAAAAAAGAGGTTAATTTAGATTTTAATAATGATTTGATTTATATTATATGTGTTGATATTTTCAAACTAAATATATTTATATTTAATAAGAGAGTATTTTTATACTTATATAATTTGTTATTCTATTATTTGAATGAGAAATTTATGAGTTTTAACAATAATATATGTCAAACTAAAGTAAAATCTATAACTAAATGTTCAAAACACCCAGCTGAGTTCCACTACTTGTGCTAGGCCTCCTGGGTTATCAAGTAGCACTTCTGTATTTCAAATTTAAGGTGCTTTTTAATCCAAAAATATATAAGGGCACAATTGTACCAAAAGTTAGTTTAGGATATTAGGTGTACGAATTATATTTATTAAAAAAATAGTTTAGGATAGTGAGAGCTACCAGAAAAAGATTTGTAGGATGTTGGATGCAACTTAACCCTATAATTAATATTAGGGCATTATTAGGAAAAAATATTTATAGATTTATAAATGCAACTTAAAAATAAGACCATGAAAGTCTCTAGAAGATAACTTACAAATAGCATGGAAGGGGTGTGAATTAGAGAAGGGGTATGCTGGCTTATTCATCAGCATTTTTATTCTAATATTCTTTTTTAATCTTCTTTTTTGTTCTAAATGTAATTATTAAGACGCTTTTAAATTTTTACTAAACTAATAAGGAGTAATTATATAGTTAATAAGGTTTAAGGCTATAATTATTCGAGTTGGGCTGTTCAAAAGAGTGATTTGTTTTTAAAAAATCCTAAATTTTTTGTAAATAAGGGTGATTTCTGGGGAAAACTAATTATTATTTCAGTTCAATAGATTTAGGTTAGTTTTGTACTGTTATTTTCTAGTTGTAGATTTAGTTCATGCTGTTATCAGGTTTTGGTAGGTAGATTTAGGTATTTTCTAAACCTACAGGTTTTTTTCAATTCAACTGTACTGTTTATAATTTATAAATCCTTATTTTTCATAGATTATTTATTTCATATTAATATTGATGATTATATTAACATTAACGTGTTCCCATTGATAACTTATAGAATTTTTAAATTACACAGTGATAGGCAACACTAGTCATATCTTCTTTAGGTATAACTTGTTATTAAATTTATTTCAGGGAGAATGCAACTCAAGATCTGGTAAAATTAAATAATTAATTTCAAATAAATATAATGTTGATCACTATGTAAAATTTCAATTATTGTTATCCAAACTTCCATTTTTACTTTCTAGAACTCAAAATTAGAAAGTTTTGCCTAGTACTTTCTCATGTTCCTAATATAAGTTATTCTCAATTACTTGCCTGTAATTAAGAAAAGCTAGTTGCGTTGATAAAATTGTCTAGATATTACTTTGATTTTTATCCTAACCTTAATAAATATTACAGATTAGAAATTACCTATATACATTTTTAAAATGAAACAATTAATTGTTCATGAATAATCTCTTAATCCTAATTGGGGAATATTATTTGTTCTAACTATAGAGCGGACTCTGGGGGGAAAAAAATTACAATGAGATCCCAATAAAAAAATTAATTACAAAATAAGTCCCTGTTGTTATTTTTTGTTTGAATCTTATCATTACAGGTTGTTTAAGTTGTTATTGAGATTTTTTAAAAATTATTTTTCTTACTTAGAATTTCATTATAGTTCTCCCTAAAAAAAACTCTAGAGTGTAGATAAATGAATCAAATTTTGATAGCTGGAATTAATTAATATATTCTCCTCTGATTTTATTTATAAGTTATTTTCAACATATTTCACTAAGATCAAAAAAACTTTAAACCTCATTAACTCTCATTTAAAATTCAATAACTTTCAATTTTATCAATATTTAATATATATTATATCTCATAAAAATAAAATTAATATAATAATAAATAAAAGGTAAAATTTTATATTTATATCAAAAATTCCTCTCTCTACTCTAAGACTAAACTTTTTTTCTGCTTTGTAAATAATATAAATATGGCCAAGGAGCAATGGTTTAAAAAAATAGTCGGTTTATCTCGGTGCGCAAACTTCACTTTCCTTTTTACGGCTAGTCCGAGTTGTGCTAACGTACGATCCATTTAAAGTGGGGGCAATTGGTCAACCCGCATGGTCAGTGACATTTTACTGTTACCGTGGGGGGTCCCGCACTCTATAGTTTCCTCCCTTTCCTAGTGGGACTCACACCTAGAGATAAAGTGCAACACGTGTCAGTCACTTGGGCGTAGTGGCACGTGCTGCCCACTGAATTCCCTATGTTTAGCGTTCAACAAAATCTGCTCCCACTTACCTTTGTTTTTTCGCCGATAATGTCATGTTTTTCTGTTCATCTCCACAGTCTTTCCCAGACGCAGTTATCGGGCGCGTGGAGAGCGTGCCGCTGCGACAAAGTAATGTGCGAAAGGAGGCAGGGAGGTTGTGTGCTGTGAGCATCTGATTGGACCACATACTCTACTCAGACTCAGCTTTTGCACTCAGCAACCGAAGGCGGATTGCACCACCCACATCACCCATTTTCTTAGGATATTTTTGATATAAAACAAAGCTACTTACGTTTATGTTTATTACCTCCAGTTTTATTTTTAAAATATTAGTATTTAATTATAAATTAATATGAAAAAAGACATATGATGATCTATAATTAAAAAAATTGACATAAAAAATATAAAAAACTCGATGTAAGTATTATCCTTTAACATCATATATAAAAGTATCAATTCCAATCTCTGCTAAGATATGTGCTTTTATACATGGCTTGAGTTGCAAATTTATCCATAAAATATTTTGTCATGGAAATTTAATATCATAAGCTTTTCTTAAAGTATATTCCTCTGGTCTTATTTATAAGGTAGAAAGAAAAGAAAATTTTTTTTGTCCTATTTATAGAGCACTGAAATTTTTTTTTGTATTGATGTATAATTTTATTCTTTATTTATTATTGTGTTGACTTTGTTTATATGAGGTATAATATATATTAAATAGGGATGAAATTGGAAAGTTGTTAAATTTTAAATGAAAGTTAATGAAATTTAATGTTTTTCTTGATATGTATAAAACATGTTAGAACTGACTTATAAATAGGATTAGAGGAGCATATGAAGTTTTTAAAATGGTATGAAAATGCAATAGTTGTTAACTCAATTAATGTTAACCATTTAAAAAATATATAAGTTAAGAAGATTATGCTAAAATACAAATGAAGTTTTCAAAATAATACAAAAATATCCTGACTATTGGAAACTTTACATGTATTTTCGTACCATTTTGGCAAATTTTGTGAGGAGCAATAATTCATTATCCAAGTTAAGATCTTCCACAAAAATAAGAGATGAAAAATCTTTTGATGAGGAAGTCAGAATTTTAATTAAAAAAAAACTCTCTTAAACATGTATAATTAGTAACTTCTTTTTTTAGGAGCGGGTCATGCATTCAATTAAAAAAGGGGGAAAACAGTAGACATTGTTTCGTTGAAAATAAGATATAATTAGGTAAGAAGTAGAATTGAAGTGAGACTAAATTGAAGCATGTGGTTTTGACTAATTTGATCATGGGATGAACAGATATTGTTGGGAATGGATTGAGTTCAGTGAAAGCAACGGCAGATAGAAATATGGATTCTAGAACAAGGGGAAGTAAGGGGGAATATAAATACTACCTCCGTTCCTAATTATAAGACCCAGTTGACTTATTTGAGGAGATTAAGGAAGTAAGTTAAGTTAGTTATTTGTAACAAATAAGTGTTGTCATTCCTAAAATATCCTTACTAATTAAGTGTATTGGCTAGAACTATCATTATTATAAGGACTATCTTGGGAAAAAATACATAAATATGAGAGATAAAATGGATTGGGGTCTTATAATTAGGACCAAACAAAAAGTCAAACAGGGTCTTATATTAAGGACCGGAGGTAATATATATATATATGTATATATATATATATATATATATATATAAGTGGGAAGGAATGGAATTACTTAAAGTCATAGCTTTGTTGGGAGGGTTGAAGACACAGCAAGAGGGATATGCCTGTTTGGATGGGGACAAAATGGTGATCTGTATTATTTCCCTGTTTGATTTCATGTTGTGTTGTTCATTGAACTTCAATTCATCTCTCTCTCTCTCTCTCACATTCATTGAAAGCTTCTCATGATTTGGACACTTCACCTACGATCATTATATGTTCTTCCACAAAGCAAACGGATATGGAGGAGCAAAAAGTGTTTTCAATAAATAAATTAAATTACATCTCCTTTCAAAAAGCAAGGGATATGGAAAAGAAAAATGTTTTCGATAAATAAACTAATAAAAAAAATAATTATTTGGTCCTTATAGGTTTGACATGACTATATATGAATATTAATTTGGCGCAACTTAATTCTTATAGTTTTGATTTAATCAAAACTTAATTTCTAATTTTTTTATTTAGTGTAACTCAGTCTTTATAATTTTGATTTAGTTAAAACTCAATTTCTACATTTTTTTTATGAACTCAGTTTCTACACTTTAATTCAACATAACTTAGTTAATTCCTGCATTTTAGAAAATAAAATTATAAGCACTAAAATTATTTTTAAAAACTCAAGGATTAATATTTTACATGAGTAAAATTATAAGGAACGAATTGTATTGAATTAAAATTCAAGTATTGAGTCTCAATCTAATCAAAACTAGAAGAACTGAGTCATATAAGTTAAAATTCATTCTTGAATTATAACCCATGGGGACCAAACAATAAAATTCTACTCAAATTTATGGCCTCCCAAAAAATGAAAGACATACCTTTAGAGATCAATTTAAGACCAAATGCATTTTCAATTATATTATAGGACCAAAAAGTTGATTTTGATTTCAAATTTAACTTTGGACATGATCGTGCATTTATTAGTGATTAATTCATTTTTTAAGAACAAAATTATCTAGGTTTTTTTTTTTCCGATTTCCAATTTAACAACAAAGTTACAAGGAACTCAATTCTCGGCGGCCTTGACTAGTATTGCTTTTCAAAAGTTGATATTTAAAATGTAAAAGTGATGTTGGATGAAAACTTTATAAAAGTTATTGCACTAATAATCGGGTTTGGCAATTATCTCACGGAAATTGCCAAGGTGACATAAAGAATGTCAAAGATAAGCTATTGCCAATTACACACATTTATTAATACAAGCTTTTTCAGTCTACAAAAAATATGCAAGTCAAAAATTAATCACATCATAATAATATACTCCTTCGACCCTTAATATAAAACCTATTTAATTAATTTGATTAGATTCTGAAAATTAAATAAATTAGTTAATTATAAAAAATGTGACACATTTTTTTTAAAACACCATAATCATCTTTCTTAATACTCCCTTCCCCTCTTCTATTTGATTATGATTGAAAAAGTATTTATAAAGACAATTTAAAAAAAATTGATAAATATAAAAAAAAAATCTTATATTTAGAATTAAAACCTACTCAATAATTAGATCCTATATTAAAAACCGAAGGAGTAATATATATACAATCACGTTTTTCTTTTTTCCTTAGATGTCCTATACTTTATACGCATTTGCCTAATCAGACTAATGCACGCATCTATTAGGAAAATTCAAAGGCAATTCGCGTAAGTACTACACGGCCACGTTATGCCATACAATTGGAAACCATGTAGCTGATTTATTTTTTGGGACAGTAACTATTTAATTAATTTGAATAAAAAAATCCATTATTCCTTGAAAAGCATCAATTAACTGGAAGTCATCCAAAACACAACCACATATTGGACCCCACATTCCAGGGCTTAGGTTTTTTTTTTTTTTGGGGGAAATTAAAATGCGGTACCAAGAATGAAAATAGTTGCCAACAGATAATTTTAGGGTTTAGGACTATAAGGCCTTAAAGATTTTTATGACAACATCATGGAAAACATGTCTGTGAACCTCTGCTAAATACCAGGTTCTTACCACTAGATAAGTAGAGGACAAAAAGCGAGAGCCACGTAGGACCAATCTACTTCTACCATCAAGAGTATTATTAGATTTGGACATAACAGAAGAAACTATCTCAAAATACATTTGTTATCAAATGGTATGGAGAGATCCATACCTTTTAACATCACAAATGGAAACTCAAGCCTTCTAATCCACCAAAAAATGAAGTCTCCACTCAAAGGCCCTCAAAAAACCGCAAATGATCCTCAAATGTCTCTCCATGTCTGATTTTGGCCACTGTTCCATCATCGTCAACCTAAAATATTTTCCAAATAGCATATTAACCACAGGAAACAAATTATCTATGAGGGTTACAAAGATGTAATCTTTAGAGCTTAAAACCTCAAAAATCAGTGCTTTTAATTATAACGCTAACAACATTGGAGACAAGTCAAGAGTTCATCTAATGTTCACTTCCTCAGTAACATTAGTAGCCCAAGGAATACTAGATACTACCTCGGGTCCTTAATACAACTTCCAGTCCTTAACATAAAAACTACTACCTCTGATCTTAATCATAAGACATTGTTTGTAAACTACAAACAAAGTCTTTTAACTAGGACTGAAGATAGTATATAACTAATTTGAAGATATTAAGGAAATTAGTTAAAATTGGTTATTTGTTATAAATGTGTGTTGGTCTTCCTAAACTATCAACTTCAATCATTGGCACTGGATAATTGGAATTATCCCTTGTAGAAATCCCTTATAATTAATAGGGATATTTTGGAAAAAGATAGGGGACAAAATGAATTGAAATCTTATATTTAAGATCAAATCCGACCCCTCAGCTAGTTCTTATTAATAACCGAAGATAGCATATGAGATTTGCTTAAATAATCTGAAAAAAAAAAAAGAAAATTAGTTAAATACGTGTTGGTTTTCTAAAATACCCTCATCATTTACATTGGTTTTCTAAAATATCCTCATTATTTGTATTGAAATTAGCCCTTGATGCAAACTCCGTTAACACACACATTCAAGAGGGATAGTTTGCGGGTAAAAAAAATGACAAGTTCACATGACAAAATGAATTGAAATTTCATATTTAGAATCAAATTTAACTCTCAACTAGCTCTTATATTAGGGATCGGAGGTAGTATTATAGTTTTATTTGAAATATATGAGTTAATACAAACTTTGATCTTTCAAATTTGTCCTCATTTTGGTTTTGATCTCTCAAGTTTCAAACCATAGGTTTTGGTTCCTCAAATTTCTTTTCATTTAAAATTTTAGTCCCTATAATCCAATAAAAACTTGGATCATTTTACTCTTAAGAGAGACCAAGACCTATGGTTTGAAACTTGAGGGACCAAAGATTATATTGACCCGAAATATGTTTTATAATTATAAATATAATTTACACGTAAAACAGAACCATACCCAGTACTCAGGAGGCCGCATCTTAAGATTGTAGGTTGATGCCATGCTCATGCAGTAAGCACCAGCATCATGAACAACTAAACCGGCACCCTACAAAATGAAAGCAATTTATACAGATGAATTATGTTGGCATGAAGTACGATGACCATAACGTCCCGGTTGGGCAACACTATTTTGCTTAACTAATTAATTGTGAGGTCAATTCATTACATTACCTTGGCTGGCGTTGGAAGTACTCTTTTTTTTCCTAAGAAATCTGCAGACTCACAAACAGGGCCAACCACATCAAAAGTTGCATTCTCAGCATCTTCTGGTGCAGGGGAAACCAGTTCTATATGCTGCAATTAAACAATGAAAAATCAATTCCAGAGTGGTATTTAAAGGAAAAATCAATTCCACATTTACAAAAAAAGGAAGAAGAAAACATGTATGAAAATAAAAGACAGGATGGCAGAAGATGGCCATCACGAGTAATAGCTGGGGCCCACCGCCAAGGGCAGTTTGCGACCTCTTGATCGAACTTCCTAGTCTTGGGCGAAAAGCTATAGCGCATTCCATCATTTGCTTTAGAATGCCGTCTTTAGGAGCAATAAATAGAATACAAGAATTTTTTCTGTCTTCCTTTCCCTTAATATGCCCCCATAAAGCGGGAGTTCAGGATACAGGGATTTGAAGAATCAATGTGAAATCTATTGTGGCATTCCATCCAAGCTAAAAGTACATGCATCCAGAGGGCCAACAGTATTTAACCAGCCTTCATGAGGAGGAGGAGCCATTGCACCAGAACATCTAATGAGAAACAAGCTACAGATTACACACCCACATCAGAATCAATGTGTTTGGTCATAAGTCATAAGAGGACTTGAATAATTACCTGGTAAGCATCATACAGACTAGGACGGATAAGTTCAGCCATACTTCCATCAATCACAATAAAATTTTTAGATCCATTAGTTTTGACCCCCGTCACCCTGTTAACTAAGCAACAAGTGTTTGCTATGAGTGATCTCCCAGGTTCAATGATGAGGTTAAGATCCCGTGAAAGGACAAGCTCCCGTACCTATACAATGGATTGATACGGTATTGAATTAGCAGGAAGATTTTTTAAGTAGGCAATGAAATTAAAAATAAATCTATTTTACTTCTCAAAAAGAATTTAACTATTGTCACTATGTCAGTCTCAGAAAAGACCTGATTTCATGGGAAGGTTGTCACATTATGCATTAACTAGAAATTTTAAGAAGTACCAGATCCTCTAACAGATCCTCTTCTATTTGCTAATTTAATAACACTCAAAGATGAGCTCAAAAATACATATACATATGCATGCACCTCACAGCACATATGGAGATAAGAAATAAGGAAATGGAGGGTTACTAACAAGAATGCAGCTTACGCTCTCACTTAGTAACTTATATGACTCATTCCCATTCACCAGGGAAGCATACATATGCATCAAGAGATGATGTTGATCATGTCCCTCAAAATTCCATCATCCGCATTTTGTTGTAATATACGCACACACAAGTAACAGTTCTTAAGCTAATTAACCACACATCCCTATATCAGAGCACATAGGATGCTGCCATCTAAATATGTGTATTGCAAAATTAAGTGTAGCAATTTATCAATTAGTAGCCATTCCTTATTCTTAAGAGTGGCAAACTTGATCATGCTAAGTACGGGG